>NC_058083.1:471549568-471717169 GCF_014858855.1 Bufo gargarizans | reverse complement strand
AGAAGCAGCAGCAGTCTTGGAAGCATGTGAACACAGGAGGACCAAGCAAGGAACTGAAGCCACAGACCTCCTATATATATGAGCTAGGCATCCAGCTCCTCCCAGTGGGAAGGAGGAGCCGCAGGGTGGGAGGCTACAAGAAAACCCAGAAACCAAGATGGCCGCCAGCACATGTCAAACGAAGGGAACAGCAAGGAGGTAAGACCATGACAGTGAGTTACAACATAATATCTACTTTTATTTCAGGTTTTCTTCGTAGGGTAAGTGAAGGCAAGAAAGTCTCCTGATTGGACTGTGCCATGTGTCCAGAGGTCAGTGCCCATGCCTCTATTTTAGTCTTGTGAAGTGGCTGTCACATCTACCTCTAAATCACCCGCCTCATGGCTTCCTTTCTGAGATCTAAAGTTCGGAGTGTCCAGATAAACTGGTCAAATGCTGAGAAAGAACAACACGTGCTTTCTAAATGCTTTCAAATAGCTTAGGATTCATTCTCTTGCCAGACCTTCCCTGACTCCCTTTGTTGTTTTTATTTGTGGCATGAACATTTTATAGAGTATATAAATGCATGAAGTGAAGTGCTGGCAGTAAAAAACTGCAAGATTATATGGCGGGCACATTAGGGTAAAAGTGTACTTGATGCATGGATAGCTAAGAGGACATTTGTCAGCAGATTTGTACCTATCACACTGGCTGACCTGTTACATGAGCAGTTGGCAGCTGAAGGCATCTGTGTTAGTCCCATGTTCATATGTGCCCACATTGCTGAGAAAAATGATGTTTTAATATATGCAAATTATTGCCGTTTGCAGTAATTAGCTGCAAGTCTCTGCTGTCTGAAACAGCGGAGACCCGCCGGCCATGGCGCCTGCTGATATCAAATAGGTCAAATAGCTGAGATCTTCCAGGCCCTTTATGAGTTTAGTTGCTGTCCTTTGCACTTTTTCTAACTCCAGTGCACCCTTTTTATGGACTGGTGCCCAGAACTGAACCACCTATTCCAGGTGAGGCCGCACCAACGCTATGTATAGTGGCGATATTACATCCCTGTCCTGTGAGTCCATACCTCTTTTAATACAAGACAAAATTCTGTTGGCCTTAGAGACAGCTGACTGGCATTGCATGCTGTTATTTAGTTTAAGATCTAATAATACACCCAGATCCTTCTCAACCAGTGACTCTCCCAGTTTTACTCCCCCTAGGACATATGATGCATGCAGATTATTAACCCCCAAGTGCATATCTTTCCATGTATCTACATTGAACCTCATTTGCTAAGTGGTGGCCCAAACAGTAAGTTTGTCCAAGTCAGCTTGTTACTTATTAACATCTTCCATAGATTGGACTGTATTACAAAGTTTGATACTATCTGCAAAGATAGAAACAGCACTATCATTCCTATCCTCTATGTCAGTAATGAATAAGTTAAATAATAGCGGACCCAGCACAGAACCTTGGGGTACACTGCTTATAACCGGGGACCATTCAGAGTAGGAATTATTGACCAGAAATCTTTGGATACGATCTTGAAGTCGATCCTGTTACAAACTATATTTTCTAAACCAATAGACCTCAATTTACCCATTAGGCTTCAGTGAGGGACAACATCAAACGCCTTTGCAAAGTCCAAGAATGCAATATCCACAGCCTTCCCTCTGTCCAGGCTTCTAATCACCTCCTCATAAAAACAAATCAGGTTAGTTTGACAGCTTCTGTCCTTAGTAAAACCATGTTGGCTATCACTTATATTATGTATGTAGTCCCGTATAAGGCTACTTTCACACTTGCGTTCGGGGCTCCGCTTGTGAGTTCCGTTTGAAGGCTCTCACAAGCGTCTCCGAACGGATCCGTCCAGCCCTAATGCATTCTGAGTGGATACGGATCCGCTCAGAATGCATCAGTCTGGCACCGTTTGTCCTCCGCTCCGCTCAGCAGGCGGACACCTGAACGCTGCTTGCAGCGTTCGGGTGTCCGCCTGGCCGTGCGGAGGCAAACGGATCCGTCCAGACTTACAATGTAAGTCAATGGGGACGGATCCGTTTGAAGTTGACACAGTATGGCTCAATTTTCAAACGGATCCGTCCCCCATTGACTTTCAATGTAAAGTCAAAACGGATCCGTTTGCACTATCATGAAAAAAAAAAAAAAAAAATTTTTTATTTTTTTTTTGTTCATGGTAATGCAAACGGATCCGTTCTGAACGGATCCGATCGAACGCTAGTGTGAAAGTAGCCTAAGCCCCTCAAATATTTTTCCCACAATGGATGTTAAGCTTACTGGTATATAATTTCCTGGTGAAGACCTAGCACCCTTTTTGAAAATGGGCACCACATTTGCCTTGCGCCAGTCCCTTGATACAATGCCTGTCACTATAAAATCTGTAAATGTTATGAACAGAGGCAAGACCTGAACTGAGCTGCTTTAGAACTCTAGGGTGTAATCCCGGGGCCTTGTTCCCTTTTACTTTTTTTATTTTTATTAGCATATTAGGACCATATCTACAGTCAGACAGTTAAAGGGGTAATCCGACCCATGAAATGCCCCCCCCCCCCCATATGCCCAGGCCTCTCACACACAATGTACTTACCTCGCTCCCCGGCACCCACATCGCTTCTGAAGCCCACGTGGCCGCCGCTGCATCTCCCCATCGTGCATATGGAGGAGCATTTCAGGGGTCAGATAACCGCTTTAAGCATGTTATTTGAGGTTTTTACACCAGAGGCACCACCCTCATGAAATGCCCTCTTTTCTTTTGTATATACAGAGCTAAAAAAAAACATTTAGGAGCTCTGCTTTCTCTTTACTAACACCCCGTTACCATCATTTAGGGGCCCTACATGTTCTGACCTTGTTTTTTTTTAAATGTATTTATGTATTTGAGTTTTGGGGTTGGTCTTACTTTCTTTGGCCACCTGTATTTCATTGTGTATTTTAGCTGATTTTATTACCCCTTTACATAATTTTATTTAGTTCTTTATACTTTGTAAAGGCTATAGCTGACTGAGGTTCGCCAAAATGCGCGTCGGGGCTGGCGCCATCCTGGTGGAGACACACCATGGGTAACTGCTCTTTGTCCCTTTTATGTATTTGATACAGTAATGCACTTGCACTTTATTTGATTTGGTTTTGTATATCAATATGGACAATTTTTTAACTTTGTATCTGATGTGTCTTCCTCCAGTTGATGTCGCCTTTCCCTGTACTGATATTTTTTAATTATGTATTTAATTCTGTAATAAAGTTTTGTATTTGATTTGCAAGCAGTTTGGTATTGCTTTATAGGTATTTTTTTCCCCTCCACATTTATAGCCATATTCTCTCCTCTTTTCCCTTGTTTAAATGCATTGCCACCCAGCCAGAATTCTTTCCCCCAACACAGCAGCTCCCCTTCCATTGAGGTGCAAATTATCTGTGGAAATCAGTTTGTAAACCAGTGAAAAGTCAGCCCAGTGGTCTAGGAACCCAAACCCTTCTGCTCTACACCAAGACTTAATGTCACGACCATGTTTTTGTCCGTGACTCCTTGGGAGCCGCATACAGTTGCCCGCAGTTTGGGTTGTAGTGTCAACCGCAGCTGGAGGCATAATGTTGTCGGCCTCAGGTGCGGTTGCCGCGGACAACAGGTATGTGTGCGGTTCCCTTGGAGTTGTGTGCGTGTTTGTATGCACTTTCGTATGTCGGTGTGCACTCTGTGTTATGTGTGGTGTGCACTTACATCTTTAAGTTGTGTTTTTCCCTTCCCTGGTGCGGGTAGGGTTAACTCTCTTCCCAGTGTGTGTGTGTGTGTCACTGGGTGTGTCCGACTGTGGGGTGTGGCTTCTTGGCCTATAAAGCCTCACTGTTAGCACAGGTCTGAGGGTTGCTTCAGCCATGCTTAGCTGGAGCAGCCTCTTGTGTTTTCTACCTGCCAGTGAGAGCCACCCCTGTGGTCATAAAGATATTGTCACATTATGTTTATGTCATGTTGTGTGTGATGTCCATGTGATGTTCTGTTGGGACCTTCCTTTGTTATTTTGTGCAGCTTATGGTTCTGGATTCCTGTGTGCACAGGGATCCAGTCAGCAAGGCTGTGGCAGGTTGGTGGAACTACTTAGTTTGCCTGCCATTTCCGTAAGTCTGTTTGTGTTCCCCTTTTCCCAGCAGCTTGGCCATTGAGACTCCTGCTCCTCCGTGCCTAGGAGGAGTAGGTCGTCTTACCCTGACTCCTAGTCCAAGGACCGGACGGAGGGTGAGTTAGGGATCCAAGGTTCCGGAGCATGGGCCCCCCTACCTTAAAGGTCGGCCCATGCAGCTAGGAGTTAGGGTCAGGTTAGGGACGCGTTAGGAGGTGATCTGCTCCCTAATCCTGTCTTCCTGGCCGAGCAGCCTAACATCATCTGGCATCGCACGGCTGAGGGTTTTCCCCATCCTCAGCCGTTACACTTAAGCCAAGAATATAACTCCCTATGCTCCCGCTGACATCCCTGTGTAGTGCATGGCACAGGCAGTATTCCAGAGAACACTACCTTGGAGGTCTTTCCCTTCAGCTTGGAGACTAGTTCTTTAAAATTAGTCTTAAGAACCTTCCACCTACCATGATTTATTATATCATTGGTACCAACATGGTCATCACCAGCCTCCCCCAGTAATTTATTCACCAGTTACATCAAATGCCGAACCCTGGCACCAGGAAGACAGAAAACCATTCTGATGAGGCATTCTTGGCGACACATTATTCTATCCACCTTCCTGAGTATAGAATCCCCTATAACCACTAACTGTCTAGGCCTACCTGCACTACCCTCCCTCCGACTACTAGCTGGGCTGTTCTCCAAGATGGTAGGGAAAACAGTATCCGCTAGGGCTGCCATTTCTGAAACGGACATCCATAGATCATTGCCCAATTGCTTGAAAGCACAGAAACAGGATTGGTCTTCCTCTTCTGGGATCCCTTTCTACTCCCTCTAACTACATTAACCAAGCTACTTGCATGTTCCTGCTGATCCACCACCTGATCTCCAACTTCCATATCTACCCCAGTAACTGATTGCTCAGTGAGCAGCATGTTCCTCTCAAGATTGTCAGTCTGGTTATTCCAACGATTCTCTTTACTACATGCCATAAACATTTGATGGGGTCGAACCACTAAAAATACCATGACCACAAGCTGGAGAAAATGAATAAATCTAATATTATTTATCTCCTTCAATAGATGAATAAGCTGAGGGTATTATTAGGTGAAAGCATATGAAAACTTTCAAGATGTCCATACTGCTAACCACCCAGAAACATTTTAGAGGTTAAAGATTTACCAATCTCTGAGGCAATTAATTTTCTTAGCTTGATACTCGCTTTAATAATTTAAAGGGGTATTCCCATCACATACAATGGGGGCATATCGCTAAGATATGCCCCCATTGTCTGATAGGTGCGTGTCCGACCTCTGGGACCTGAACCTACAAGGCGAACAGAGCGGGGAGAGCTGTGGCTGGAGGAACCCGGGTTTCCCGGGGTCCGTCCACCACCAAGCTCTACTCTCCGCTGCTCCCATACATGTACATGTAATGCACATCTTTCTTCTTTAGAACCTAAATGTACAAAAAGGTAAATGTCTAGAACATGAAAACTGATATGCCCTTTGATTCTTGTCTTTCTTCTTTAGAACCCAAATGCAAGGAACTGCAAATGTCTAGAACATGTATTGATGGATTATAAATTAATGCAATACATACACGTGACCACCCTCTTGGGTGCCTAAAAGGTAAATAGCCTGTTAAGACATTTTTATGAAAGCTTTGGTCACCTTGGTAACTGGAGGTTTTACATTATGAAGGATAGTCTTCTATAGTGTAGCCATGAAATAATAATAAGCATTTTCGTTAAGTGCCTTTTGACAACTACAAGCTGAATACTAAGGCTGCAGTAAAGAGACATAATAGAGAGAGCGTAAAGTAGAACTAATAGGAGGCCGGTGACTCCAAAGTCAGCTCCAAATGCTGCTGGACCTTTGCGGCCTATTATTGTGCCAAAACCTGGAGCTACCAGAGAATCAATAAACTAAAAAAAATTGCTAAAAATTACACAAATAATTATGTGTGATCCCAGCACCACTTCCTTCTCTATGCCTGGTCAACCTAAAGGAGGAGAAATTGCAGATACAATAAAAGAACTGACTCTTCCAAACACCTAGGTGAAAGGGTTGAACAGAAAGGAAACAGAAGAACCATGTGAGAAGGACAGAGAGAGGCTGTGGGTGCATGGCAGAGTGCAGAGAGTCCTACATCGGGGGTCACAGGCAAGAGACCCAGAGAGTCCTGACCCTACCAGGTCGCTCTGAGAGTAGAGGAAATATCTGCAGTGTGCAACACGCCAGACCTGCAGGGTATGACGAAGTGAGGTCACAGTTATGGGCAATCGAGGGTACTCACTATATTTGAAGAACCCTGGGCAGGCGCGTGGCAGTGAAGGAGAGGTAGACACAGTTCCTCTGGGGCACGCTCTGTAGATAGGGACCAGGCCTGATGGTAGTTGAGGTGCCCTGGATGTTACAGGTATTTTGTGTGCCTGGGGCAAGGTCCCTGTGGTATTCGTGAAGCCAGTGCCTTTGGACGGTGGCACGCCGCTTGGTGGTTGGAATGATGAAGGTACACAAGTATATAGTGAACCAAAACGTAAACTTTACTGGACAATCCAACTTTGTACAGCAGGGAGTAGTATAGTCTCTGTATTACAGTTCCACAAAAAGGGGCTTATTCACAAGTATGGCAGGCAATAGTCATGCAAGTTACACTGAGGGTAAATTCCACAAGCACTCAGCAGCAGGTTGTACTTTTCCCAGAATCACTGTACACTGTCCTTTATAGAACTCCTGCTCTGGCTTTATATCTCCCAAGGCCCGGATGCCTAAATGGGTGGCTTATATCCTTGGTTACTTTCTTCCTCAGGTAATATACTGCTTGCTATGGTTCCTAAGTTCCTCTGCCTATCAGGGTCACTTTGCTTACCCTGGGTCGCCTCCTCCTATCAGGTGGGTAACTGTCGGTTTCTCCCAGGAGGTTGAATCCTGCAACTGGGGTATCTCTTCAGAGCTAACTTAGGCTCTCTTGTTCTCAGGCAGGCTGGAACTTCTCAACAGCCTCCTGGACATCACTAGCAGCCAGGGCTATCCAGCTGCATGTCAGGAGCAGGCTTCTTAACCTGTGTCTTCTCAGACTCCTGACTCTGCACTCCCACTCCCTGTCTAGGCCTGGACATTTATACTAGGGGCTCCCTATCTCCCTCTAGTGTCTGGGATGTCTAACTACACCCAACTAGGCCTGCTGTTACATCATACAGGGGTACATTGCATATAACAACACATTAAAACATACATTGAATGCAGAATTAAATATGACATTTCTGTTCCTTGTGAGCAGGAGTAACGCGCACACCAATTGACCCTTGTGTAGTGCCCACCCATACCTAGTGGGACACTACAAGTGCAACAACAAAGACCCTGGTTTCAGGTCAATGTAAGTAGTTTACATAAAATCACTGCTAATCAGTTGCAGAGTGAGCCAGTGCTAGCCTGGAATGTAATATAATCTATAATCTCTGCAACTGCTGTGCCATCAGCACTTTGATTGACTTTAGGACAAGTCAGGGCCAGGTGTGATGACGTTTTCCCTGCCTGGCCCTATCAAGGAAAGTGGAGAGGGCGCAGCAGTTGCAGAAAGAGCAGAGTCTCTAGGTGTAATGACGACGCCCCCATTGCTCCTAGAGGCTCATTTGCATACATTAAACTTTATTGCTCTCAGCAATGCAGACACATATGAACATAGGACCAACACCGATGCCTTCAGCTGACAAGCGCACATGTAACAGGTCAGCTAGTGTCATAGGTACAGATTTTCTGACAGATGTCCTTTAAAGGGTTTGTCCCACTACAGCAATTTATCACCTATCCACACGATAGTTGATAAGCATCTGATGAAAGGGGGTCTGACCACTGGAAATGGTGCGGTGGCGGTCATGCACGTGTGCTGCTGTCCTGTTGATTTCTGTGGGACTGCTGAAGATAGTCGAGTGTTGGGTAGAACAGACGAATGGTACGACATTTACACGGAGATGGGGGGGGGGGTTAGACTCAGTAATCTCTGTTTTCCTGTGAATAGGGAGATATGTTTTCATGGGAGGACAACCCCTTTAAGAGGTTGTCCATTTAACTCTGATCACAGAGTCCTACCTCTGGTATGAGCTAATATTGCCAGGAGAATCGCTGTGTAATTGCTTATTGCTCAGTCACTGTAAGGAAAAGGAGACATTTCGCAGCGCCAGTGTTTTCAGCGAACCCCCCAGAGAACGCAGTGATGCTTGACGCGGCTTTCATCTCCCATCCCTCCGCATCGACATTTAATAGAGCACTTAACAGAGGCAGACACACACAGATTGCTAGCCTACCTGTCTCACCTTCTATTGTGGGTTCACCCGTTTATCTGTACGTCTAATCTTTTTATGTGCGCGTTTTATGTTGAGTAAATCACAGCTTCAACAATCTAGGTGCGAAATAACCCGTACATCACAGCATAGCAATAGTATTATAACATCCTTCATGGAGTGTGAAATACAATAAAATTCCAGGCTCCGTAAAGTATCCTAGAAATATTCTTTCTGCTACAGAGTATGTCTTAGGAGCCGCACGTTTTACAAAACATCATTATCCTCTAGGGCGTTCTGAAACATTATAATCTATCGCGCAATTATCCAAATCGAGATTGTTTATTGTACTTCTATAGAGGTTGTTTTCGTGCACGGAGGCAAGTCGCTACTGGTCAGCTGCACAAATACCATATGGTAGCTACAAACAGGCACTTACTCAGTGTATACCCTATAAACATTGAGAAGAAGCTACCGCGGGGCAATATATTCACTGCAGCAGCGCAGATACGACATGCATTCATTCTATGAGGAATAACAACATAGAAATCCCATAGATGATTGTCATTTTATTTATTAAGGAGGTTGTCCGGGCTTTTTGATATTCATGACCTATGCTCAGGATAGGTCATCAGTATCAGATCGGCTGGGGTCCGACACCCGGCACCCCCGCCGAACAGCTGTATGAGAAGACACCGCGCGCAGTGCGCACGTGCTGTCTCCCTTCTCTCTTCCTGCCCCCTGCTGCATTGTCATAAGCATACAGGAAGAGAGAAGGGAGACGGCATGTGTGTAGTGCGCTGTGCGCACACCATCTCCTCAAACAGCTGATCGGCGGGGGGTGCCGGGTGTCGGACCTCCGCAGATCTGATATTGATGACCTATCGTGAGGATAGGTCATCAATATTAAAAAGTCCGGACAACCCGTTTAAGATGTTGTAAGGATTGGGCCACCTTGTTCCAGATTTTCAGTATCCTGCCAAGGTGAATTGTAGTCTTTGGATTTAACTTATTGTAGTAGAAGTAATAGTAGTAGTAGACTGCTATGTGTAATAAAAATGGTGCCTGTACTATTTGTAATATATAGTGCAGGCACCATTTTGTCCTGCATAAATACAGTCAGTTATCTATTTGACCAAATATAGCCTTCAAATTTTTAAGTTGAGAATTTTGTATGGCCCCCGAACGATGTTACAAATATCCAAATGGCCCTCTGCAAGCAAAAATGTTCCCCACCCCTGATTTAATATGTATGGGGGCCTCCAGATTCTATTCTGATGGCAGATGTTTTGCTGATGGGTCCTTTACAGGGAGTGCAGAATTATTAGGCAAATGAGTATTTTGACCACATCATCCTCTGTATGCATGTTGTCTTACTCTAAGCTGTATAGGCTCGAAAGCCTACTACCAATTAAGCATATTAGGTGATGTGCATCTCTGTAATGAGAAGGGGTGTGGTCTAATGACATCAACACCCTATATCAGGTGTGCATAATTATTAGGCAACTTCCTTTCCTTTGGCAAAATGGGTCAAAAGAAGGACTTGACAGGCTCAGAAAGTCAAAAATAGTGAGATATCTTGCAGAGGGATGCAGCACTCTTAAAATTGCAAAGCTTCTGAAGCGTGATCATCGAACAATCAAGCGTTTCATTCAAAATAGTCAACAGGGTCGCAAGAAGCGTGTGGAAAAACCAAGGCGCAAAATAACTGCCCATGAACTGAGAAAAGTCAAGCGTGCAGCTGCCAAGATGCCACTTGCCACCAGTTTGGCCATATTTCAGAGCTGCAACATCACTGGAGTGCCCAAAAGCACAAGGTGTGCAATACTCAGAGACATGGCCAAGGTAAGAAAGGCTGAAAGACGACCACCACTGAACAAGACACACAAGCTGAAACGTCAAGACTGGGCCAAGAAATATCTCAAGACTGATTTTTCTAAGGTTTTATGGACTGATGAAATGAGAGTGAGTCTTGATGGGCCAGATGGATGGGCCCGTGGCTGGATTGGTAAAGGGCAGAGAGCTCCAGTCCGACTCAGACGCCAGCAAGGTGGAGGTGGAGTACTGGTTTGGGCTGGTATCATCAAAGATGAGCTTGTGGGGCCTTTTCGGGTTGAGGATGGAGTCAAGCTCAACTCCCAGTCCTACTGCCAGTTTCTGGAAGACACCTTCTTCAAGCAGTGGTACAGGAAGAAGTCTGCATCCTTCAAGAAAAACATGATTTTCATGCAGGACAATGCTCCATCACACGCGTCCAAGTACTCCACAGCGTGGCTGGCAAGAAAGGGTATAAAAGAAGAAAATCTAATGACATGGCCTCCTTGTTCACCTGATCTGAACCCCATTGAGAACCTGTGGTCCATCATCAAATGTGAGATTTACAAGGAGGGAAAACAGTACACCTCTCTGAACAGTGTCTGGGAGGCTGTGGTTGCTGCTGCACGCAATGTTGATGGTGAACAGATCAAAACACTGACAGAATCCATGGATGGCAGGCTTTTGAGTGTCCTTGCAAAGAAAGGTGGCTATATTGGTCACTGATTTGTTTTTGTTTTGTTTTTGAATGTCAGAAATGTATATTTGTGAATGTTGAGATGTTATATTGGTTTCACTGCTAAAAATAAATAATTGAAATGGGTATATATTTGTTTTTTGTTAAGTTGCCTAATAATTATGCACAGTAATAGTCACCTGCACACACAGATATCCCCCTAAAATAGCTAAAACTAAAAACAAACTAAAAACTACTTCCAAAAATATTCAGCTTTGATATTAATGAGTTTTTGGGGTTCATTGAGAACATGGTTGTTGTTCAATAATAAAATTAATCCTCAAAAATACAACTTGCCTAATAATTCTGCACTCCCTGTAATAGTGGTGTCTGTATTGAGAAATTATAGGCTGCTCATGACCTCTACTGGAAAAACATGAGTGAATTGCACATTTTCTCACAACTCTGCAGGTTTGACTTGAAAAGGGAGACCTTCTGATAATAACTATTAAGTTTTGAAATGTAATCATAAAAAACAGTTCAGACTGAAATTTCAATATAAACGCTAGCAGAACATAATTTGTCTATATGGAAGTAGTAAACCGAATGCCAGCAAAAAAGTATTTGCTACATTAGTGCCACCTACTGTGGAAATTGAATATGACGTCCAATAGAAACTAGTCACATGTATCCTGTCTACAGTGCCTTGAAAAAGTGTTCATACCACATTTTTTCACTCTACACCCACAAACTTAAATATATTTTATTGTGATTTATGTGAAAAAACAACAAAAGTATCAAGTATGTGTGAAGTGAAAAGAAAATAATACATGGTTTTCAAAATGCTTGATAAAAATCTGAAAAGTGTGGCGTGCCTTTGTATTCAGCCCCCTGTACTCTTAAACACCTAAATAAAATCCAGTGTGACCAATTACCTTCAGAAGTCGCCTGATTAGTAAATAGAGCCCACCTGTAGGTAATTTATTCTCACTATAACTACAGTTGTTCTGTGAAGGCCTCAGAGGTTTGTTAGAGAACATTAGTGATCAAACAGCACCATGAAAACCAAGGTACACACCAGACAGGTCAGGGATAAAGTTGTTGAGAAGTATAAAGCAGGGTAAGGTTCTAAAAAAATATCCCAAGCTCTGAACATCTCACGGAGCACTCTTCAATCCATCATCCGAAAATGGTTAGGAGTATGAAACAACTGCAAACCTACCAAGACATGGTCGTCCACCTAAACTGACAGCCCAGGCAAGGAGAGCACTAATTAGAGAAGCCAATGACTGACTTCAGCAGTGATGTGGCCACAAGTAGCATGTTAATATTGGAGCCAATGATTGACTGGAGCAGTGTATAACTATGCCCATACACTGCCAGGTGTAAACTGCACATGGAGGCAGCGGGGGCAGTGCAGAGGAACCGAGTGGTATCGAGCAGGTAAGGCCTCTTTCACACTTGCGTTGTCCGGATCCGGCGTGTACTCCACTTGCCGGAATTACACGCCGGATCCGGAAAAACGCAAGTGTACTGAAAGCATTTGAAGACGGATCCGTCTTCAAAATGCTTTCAGTGTTACTATGGCAGCCAGGACGCTATTAAAGTCCTGGTTGCCATAGTAGTAGTGGGGAGCGGGGGAGCAGCATACTTACCGTCCGTGCGGCTCCCGGGGCGCTCCAGAATGACGTCAGAGCGCCCCATGCGCATGGATCCCGTGATCCATGCGATCACGTGATCCATGAGCTTGGGGCGCCCTGACGTCACTCTGAAGCGCCCCGGGAGCCGCACGGATGGTAAGTATGCTGCTCCCCGCTCCCCACTACACTTTACCATGGCTGCCAGGACTTTAGCGTCCCGGCAGCCATGGTAACCATTGAGAAAAAGCTAAACGTCGCATCCGGCAATGCGCCGAAACGACGTTTAGCTTAAGGCCGGATCCGGATCAATGCCTTTCAATGGGCATTCATTCCGGATCCGGCCTTGCGGCAAGTGTTCCGGATTTTTGGCCGGAGCAAAAAGCGCAGCATGCTGCGCTATTTGCTGCGGCCAAAAAACGTTCCGTTCCGGAACGGAAGACATCCTGATGCATCCTGAAGGACGGACTGTCCATTCAGAATGCATTAGGATAATCCTGATCAGTATTCTTCCGGCATAGAGCCCCGACGACGGAACTCTATGCCGGAAGACAATAACGCAGATGTGAAAGAGCCCTAAGTATGAATCTTTCACTTCTGGGGTAATGCTGCAGGAACTTGTTAATAAATAATTTTTTCATAAAAAGCTGAAAAAGTGGTGACATTTCCTTCCATTCTGCCTCCTATTCATAAACCAGTGCTTTCCTTCACTGCAGAGGTCGTTTCTCACTGTGTCACGGCCATGGCCATGACCGTGACTCCTGAACCGCATGCGGTTGTCAGCGGTTTAGTTTGGTTTTCAATCAGGTGAGGGCAGTGGTATTTGCCTCACCTGTGGTTGCCGCTGGCAACGTTATGTATGTGGCAGCTTTCTATGCTGTGCATGCGGTTGCACCTAGCACCTTTCTGTTAGGTGTGTGTGTATGTGTGCACTGTGTTTTATGTATTGTGTGCACTTCCCTTTAATGTGTGTTTCCCTTCTCTGGTGCTGGAAGGGTTAACTCCCTTCCCAGTGTGTGTGTGTCACTGGGTGTGTTCGACTGTGGGGTGTGGCTTCTTGGCCTATAAAGCCTCACTGTTTGCTCAGGTCTGTGGGTTGTTTCAGCCATGCTTGCTGGAGCAGCCGCTTGTGTTTCTATCTGCCAGTGAGAGCCACCCCTGTGGTCATAAAGAGAATGTCACTTTATGTTTTATGTCATGTTGTATGTGATGTCCATGTGATGTACTGTTGGGACCTTTGTTCGTTTGGTTTGTGCAGCTAATGGTTCTGGATTCTGTGTGTGCTCTGGGATCCAGTCAGCAAGGCTGTGGCAGGTTGGTGGAACTCCTTAGTTCACCTGCCATTTCCATTAGTCTGTTTCGGTTCCCCTTTTTCCCAGAAGCTTGGCCATGGAGACTCCTGCTCCTCCGTACCTTGGAGGAGTAGGTCATCTTACCCAGCTCCTAGCTCAGGGATCTGCGGAGGGTAAGTCAGGGCTCCGAGGTTCCTGCGCATGGGTCCTCCTACCTTAAAGGTCGGCCCATGCAGGTAGGAGTTAGGGTCAGGTTAGGGATGCTTGAGGAGGTGACCTTCTCCCTATCCTGTTCTCCTGGCCGAGCAGCCACAACATCAGCGGGTATCGCACAGCTGAGGGTTTTCCCCATCCTCAGCCGTGACACACTGGTTATTACCTCCATCTGCTCCAAAGTTACAGACGCCATGCAATAACCAGTAAGCACTTTCCTGTACTAGCGGGGAAAGCCCTCAATTGGTTAACAACTTTTTAGTTTTATTTGGGATAAACTGTAGAAAACATAAAATTTCATACAAAGTCATTTTTTTTCAAACTATAGCTCCTTATTCTTTAAATATGCAAACTGACACCAAAATAAATCATTATAATTAGTTCACTATTTTGTGTCATTTTGTTATATAATATGTATAGTTTCACATGAATTGGGGTGATAATGGTGACGGTTTTGGTTGGTGTGGGTGTTTTTTTATGTATTTTTTTTTTTTTTTTAACTTACATTTTTAATATATTCCTGCTACATAATATGTCCCTCAAGAGGTCATAAAAATAGCTTTTGGAGACACTGAGACTTTTTGAATTATGCACATTTTCCTTTTTATTTAATTTTTTATTTCGATTATTATTATTATTTTTTTGTCATTTTTTTTTATATATATATTTTTGCTCATAAAAAGACTGTTGGGGGACAGTGAACACCCTTTTTCATTTTGCAATTTTTCCTTTTTCTTTTCTTTCTTTTTTTAATTATTTTTTAAATAATGTTCTATTATTTTTTTTAATATATTGTTGCCACATAATATGTCCCCAAGAGGACTTTTTTATTCTACTTTTTTCTCTTTCATTTGTATTTTATTATATTTATTAATGTATTGTGTTTTCACTGAAAGACCTTTGGGAGACAATGAGACTTTTTTGCACTATTTCCACTGTAACTGGGGCATCCAAAGGAACCCCAGTTACAAGGCAAACAAGCCTATGGACCCTTCAGCTCTACACTCATTGTAGCACTCTATTTCCACTGTAACTGGGGCATCCAAAGGAACCCCAGTTACAAGGCAAACAAGCCTATGGACCCTTCAGCTCTACACTCATTGTAGCGCTCTATTTCCACTGTAACTGGGGCATCCAAAGGAACCCCAGTTACAAGGCAAACAAGCCTATGGACCCTTCAGCTCTACACTCATTGTAGCGCTCTTCGCATGATCAGCTGTCTTTCTGCCTAGCAGGACGGGGGCCGCAAATCTTGGGTTTAGGGGCCACATGTGGCTCGTCGGCAGTGGGTTGTGCTCCCCTGCTTTAGAGAGACCAAGGCTTTTAAATACAACCAACGGCTCCCCCAATTACAGCATGGGGAGCTCTTCAGGTCTCGGAAAGCTGACTCAGATGCCGTGGTCACAATTGACCAATAGCGGATTACAATAGGGGTGTTCCCTGGGCCCAGCATCGCTGGGGGGCCCAACGCCGACCCGTACGCCCACATACTGTGGGGGGGCACGGGAGCGCATAGTTCCCTGCCCCGCCGCCGATCACCACCATAGGCTTCAGGCCTAGTAGGCCTGAGGGCTATGCGGTAGTGAAATCCCAGTGCAGGCGTGCATGATGACGTCATCGCGGTCGCCTGTGCCGGCACGCAGCACAGTGAAGTGTGTGCGCATGCCATCACGCATATGGACATAGGTGAGTATTTAGCTTTTTTTTTATGTGCCAACTTTGGGGGACATGGGGAACACACAGAGGAGGACATGTGAAGAGACAGTATGGGAAATTACAGTATGGGGGCAAATTACTATGTGGGGGAAAAATATTATGGTGGGACTACTGTGTTGGGGAAATTATTATGGGAGGGATTACTATGTTGGGGCAAATTATTATGGGAGGGATTACTATGTGGGGGCAAATTATGGGGCAATGTGGTGGAATCTACTGTGTGGGGGAAACTACTGTGTGGAGGCAGTGTGGGGGAAAGTACTAAGTGGGGGAAATTACTGTGTGTGGGAAATTACTATGTGGGGCAGTGTGGGGGCAAATTACTGTGTGGGGCACTGTGGGGGAAATTATTGTGTGGGGCAAATTGCTATGTGGGGGCAGTATGGGGGAAATTACTGTGTGGGGGCAAATTACTATGTGGGGCAATGGTGGGGAAATTAACGTGTGGGGGAAATTAACGTGTGGGAGCAGTGTGGGGGTCAAATTACTATATGGGGCAGTGTGGGGGAAATTACTATATGGGGGCAGTGTGGGGGCAAATTACTATGTGGGGGCAGTTTGGGGAAATTACTGTGTGGGGCAGTGTGGGGGAAAATTACTATATGGCGGCAGTGTGGGGCAAATTACTATATGGGGTGCAGTGTGGGGGAAATTACTGTGTGGTGGGCAAATTACTATGGGGGAATTACTATGTGGGGGCAGTGTGGGGGAAATTACTATATGGGGCAGCATGGGGGAGGCACTGTAGGGGGCGATTCTATTATTTTTGGGCAAACTATACAGGGATTATTACCTGCAGCACAATATAGGGTGTTATTATTACTGGGGGCACTCTAGGGGACATTATAACTGCTGTAGACACTATAGGGACATTTTGGGTGTAAAGTAGAACTAGCTTAGTTGCCAAGAGCAACCAATCAGATCTCACCTTTAGTTTTTGACAGCTCTTTTGGTAATCCAGTTCTACTTTACACCAGTTTGATAAATGACCCATGTCTACTGGGGTCACAATTTTTTCAGCAGTATAGTACCTGGGACATTGGGGAGCACCACGGACACAGTATTGGGGTTGGCAGCAGGATGGGGAGGTTGATAGAAAAATTTAGAAATCTAATGTGTCTGTGTAACTCTGTAGAGACGAGATGCGGCTGAAAGAATTTGTCATGGCGGTCTGGGTCAAACAGAGGAGAAGATGAAAGAGAAGGTCTACATGACACGAGATGTCCCTGGATGTAAGAGGTATGTGGTGCTGTATTCTCCTTCAAGCCTTTTTTTTTTATTATATTTTATATGTATTTTAAATTTTTAGTTTAGGAGCCAATTTGGGCTAATTTGGGGTATTTTTTTTTGTTGTTGTCTGGAGATGTCATTTGGCAGCCTCTTCATATAAAAAAAAACTAAAACTAAAATGGAGGGAGGGGTCCAAGTTGCGTAGACAACCCCAGGCCTATCATGCACTTAATCCGCCCCTGCAATTGACCATGGCATCTGAGGGGTTAAATGTCTACAATCAGTGTAAATATGGCTCAGGATTTAACATACTCCAAAGTTACAAAGATCCATGTGCCCAATAGTACATTTGTCTAAGATGACTGTGATTCGTATTCTTAGACGGCACAAAGTGCAATACTACTAGTAAATATAAGGAAGGAAAAAAGGTATGCCTGTCCTGTTCTCCCCAGCCTAGTGCTTTCACAGTCAGTGGCAAGACTCCCTTTAACAAAAAAAATGAATATATAAAAATATAAGAATATACAAAAATGTCAATTTGGCTATTGACTTTACTTACAGTTCCAGGCCCCAGGAGACATAATTGATTCACGTAAGTATTTTTCAAGAGACAGACCTGCGTTCATCTGTGTCATGGAAGATCTGTTGAAACAACTTATTTTCAGAGCAGAAAGCAAAGGGGGAGAAGAATGGCTGAGGAAGTGCTTACAGCAAGGACCGGACCAGCAAGAAGAGCTTCTTTTATCTTCTAATCCCGTCTGCTGCGCAGTACCTGGCGCGAGCGCCGAACTGATCGATCCTCCCTGCGATAAATTTTTGCGCATGCGCGAAAAACCTGAGACCCGCTCGCCGATTAAAAAACGTCAGCGGAGAGACAAGAGGGCATATTCCCCTTCACAATATGCGCCTCCTTCTAAGACCAAGAAAACCAACTTATCTTCAAGCCGAGCCAGCAGGAAAATTCAACGGCGTCATTTTCAACAGCATTCAACTGTCACTCAGGAGCCATCACCTGCTTCAACAGTTGATCATCCTCCTACATCATCTGCTTCTGGTGAGCTGAATTATAACTTTTTAAGTGACTGCAAACCGCAGGGCACTATTAATCAAGAGATTAATTCACTTGACATTGATTCTTCTAAATTGAAGATTCAGTTGTTTGATGAATTTTTACTTTACCTATCTAAAAAGGATGAGTCACCAAAAAATGTTTGGTCTGGATTAGCAGATGTCAGTCAAGTTAATACCCTTAATAGTCTGACTGCTGCTAATTCAACCATTCAACCGTTCACTAATGTACCTAAAATGTCCAATATTAACCCTGAAATGGCAGTAATTCCTGAGCTTGAATTTAACTCAGGTATAAAAGAGACATCTGTTAAAGAAGTTCTGGCGTGTCAAATTTCTCCATTAGGGTTTCATTTACCCTTGAGCGTGAAAGAAAAAATTTGGAGAAAAGAATATGTTGAAATTTTTTCTCTTCTTCCTTCATCTAGTGAGAATTTAAAAAGTGAATTATTGAAAGACAAAAAATCAGATTCTGAAGAAAATAGAAAATTACACCAGAAATCCTTTTTTAACTGACTGCAAGCATTTAATATATACGCAGCAGTTTTGGGTGAAAAATTTCCTAGTCTTTGTACTGGTTTAATTTACCATGTAGATACTATTTTGGAGGCATATAGAAATTTTGGCGGAATGGGTTGGTGTCTGTATGACGAATCCTTTCGTCAGAAACTTGCAGTATATCCGAATCTAAATTGGGGTAGTAAAGATGTCGGGCTTTGGTTGAATTTAATGCTCCCTAACAAAAACAATCTTTTTCGTCAACCCAATTTCATTAACGTCAAAAAAGGTATCTGTTTCGCATTTAACGAGTCGCATTGCAGATGGCAACATAATTGCAAATACCGACACGAGTGTTCTTTCTGTGCCGGTTCTCATTCAGCCTCAAAATGTTTTAAAAAACAAGGTATTCACTTCCCAATTTCTAACAAGGAAATTCAATCGTTTAAACAAGGTGACTCCGCTGAATTTGCCAATAATAATTCAGTGGCTAGGTCATTACCCAAACATTCAGATGGCTAATTTATTAATTGACAGTTTTACCAATGGGTTTTTCATACCTGAATTTGTGGGTCCAGGTTGCATTCTAGTTGAAAATGCGTTATCTGTAAAACAAAATATTGACATTGTTAAAGAAAAAATTGAATCTGAAATTTTGGCAGGTAGGATTGCTGGTCCCTTTGATTCTCCCCCCTTCTTGAATTTTCGTATATCTCCTTTAGCTTTAGTTCCTAAAAAAGAACCAAATTCTTTTCGTCTTATTCACAATTTATCTTATCCTAAATTCAGTTCCTTAACGATGAGATGGAAAAAAATAAAGCCAGTGTGAAATACTCCTCATTTGATCAAGCTTTGTCTTTTTTACAAAAAGCAGGCCGCAATTCTCTTCTTGCCAAAGCTGACATTAAATCTGCTTTCAGACTACTACCTATAAACCCCATCGGTTATAATTCTTTGGGTTTTTATTTTCTCGATAAATTCTTTTATGATATGGCCCTTCCCATGGGATTCACCCTATCTTGCTTTTATTTTGAGGCGTTTTCAACTTTTCTACACTGGGTTATGGATATTCACTCAGGTAGTGGATTTTTACTACATTATCTCGATGACTTTTTATTTATAGGTCGTGTAGATTCGGATGATTGTATGAATCTTCTGAATAGATTCATTGGTATAGCTAAATATTTCTGCATTCCATTAGCTGTAGATAAAACTGTCTATCCTACTACGAATCTCAAGTTTTTGGGCATAGATATAAATACAGTAACAATGGAATTTAGCATACCAATGGAAAAAATCCAGAATACTGTTCAACAATTAACTCGCATATCCGGAAAAGAAAAAATTACGCTTAAACAACTTCAGTCTCTTTTAGGTTCTCTTAATTTTATTTCTCGTGTGATTCCCATGGGAAGGGTCTTTTCTAAAAGATTGTATGCTGCCACATCAGGTAAGTCCTCACCTCGATCCCATATTCGCATCACCAAACAACTAAAGGATGACATTTCAGTTTGGTTGCAATTTTATGTGAATTTAACGGTCACACCATTTGGCAGGAAGAGTTTGTTGGCTCAGACACCTTGTCTCTTTATACAGATGCGTCTGGTGCTATTGGATATGGTGCTTATTTTGACAACTTTTGGTCTGCCGAACGTTGGCCTTTAAATTGGATTACTAATAACAAGTACTCAAAAAATTTGGTTTTTCTAGAATTATTTCCAGTTCTAGTTTCTCTAACAATTTGGTCCTCAGTGTTTCAGAATAAGAGAATTCTGCTAAGGTCGGACAATATGGGAGTAGTTTTTTCCATAAACTGTTTAACTTCAAAGTCTCCGTTAGTTTCTTCATTATTGCGTAAGATAGTTTTTCAATGTCTAAAATTTAACATTTGGATAAAAGCTAGATTTATTTCTGGGAAAACTAATTATATTGCTGATTATTTGTCCCGACAGCGCTTCAAGGAATTCTTCTTAATGACACCTCGAGCTTCCCGAATGGGAATTCCTTGTCCAACTCATCTTTGGGAGATATCAGAGGATTAACTAATGAACTTAATTTTGGTTCATTAGCCAAGAATACATGGGCAGCATATTCTGCCGCATGGTTGGATTGGAAGCTTTTCTGCATATCTCAAAAAATTTCTTACATTGATTTTAATTTAGGGAATTTTATCAAATTTATTATATATCTTTACAAC
Organism: Bufo gargarizans; assembly: GCF_014858855.1. Lineage (NCBI taxonomy): Eukaryota > Metazoa > Chordata > Amphibia > Anura > Bufonidae > Bufo > Bufo gargarizans. The sequence continues at coordinate 471,696,436 of NC_058083.1, read as the reverse complement.
AACGGTTTACAAGCCGATTCTATTTCTAAAAAATTATCGGGCATTTCTTTTTTCTTTAAATTAAAAGGCGAAAGCTCTATTCTGAATAATTTTATCATTAAACTAATGATTAAAGGTATCAAAAGAAAGTCAGTCCACAATGTTAAGACCAGCCCTTTATCTATTGAATTGTTACAAAAGGTCATATGTAATTTAGTATTAGTTTGTTCTTCGGAATATGAAACCAATTTATTTTCTGCAGCATTTTCTATAGCTTTCTTTGCTGCTCTAAGATTAAGCGAGATTGCTGCAGACAATAAAATCTCAAATCCCCCATTATTGATATAGGACCTTCAAAAGTTGTATGGATTTTTGGTGATGAACTGATTCAATTGGCTGAGAGAAGATCTGCTTTTAGACATTCTACTGTTAATTTAGGTTATTCAGCAGAATTTTCCATAAACTGGTTTTCCTTTGCTGACCTTAAAATTTCTGATATCTTCAAGAATGTCAGCCTTATATATTCAAAAATGTCGAAACCTGACCTGTTTATTTTACATATTGGCTCGTTTGATTTGGGAAAAATCAAAACGCATTTGTTAATTTATGAATTAAAAGAATTGTTATGTAAAATATGCTACTTACTTGATGGTGTTGTTGATCATCCCAAAATTTTCTTGGTTCAATTCTGAGTTATCCTTTCTGGAAACAATTAGGAAAAGAATTAATAAAAAAAATGGAGATTTATTTGAAGGAAATTGGTCATGGCAATTACAGACATGTTGAATTAGAAGGATTCGTTAGAGGACTTTACCAAGAAAAGGATGATCAGCTTTCTGATATTGGATGTGATATATTCATTTCAGATTTGCAGAACATAATTGATAATGGTTTTTATTAAAGGCTTGCAATGTTTATTGGGCCACTTGTTTTATGTGGCGTTGTGGGGTTAAGTCACTCTCTGAGTGGACTGAGTGTTATATGGTTTATTGGTTTAAATATTTACTTATTTATATTTGAGAATAAATTGGATTAACCAGATTATAATTAATTGGTTAAGTAATAAGCATTGCGGCCTTTAATTACCCAACTAAATAAATAAAGATATTTGCTTAAATTCTATTTTGAGTGATGATTTATTCTATTTTGTGAATTGGAGCGTATGACATCATGGAGCGAACCATACTGATAAATTCAGTGTGGTGAGCCATGATGACATGGCACCTAACATTACAGTTAATATGTTGATTATATTATTTACTTACCTATGTGAAGAATGGGTTAACCCAGATGCTGTGGGTGCTTGCGCTGATATCTTCAAATTTGATTGGAGATCACTTTAACTGCCAGTTTGAGAACCTATAAAAGAACAGAAAATAACGATTTTGGCTCATTCACGTAAGTATTTTTCAAGTTCCCTCCCTCCCTTCCCTATTTATTTTGTCGCTTTGCTTATTGACGGGGGTTAAGTCACTCTCTGAGTGGACTGAGTGTTATATGGTTTATTGGTTTAAATATTTACTTATTTATATTTGAGAATAAATTGGATTAACCAGATTATAATTAATTGGTTAAGTAATAAGCATTGCGGCCTTTAATTACCCAACTAAATAAATAAAGATATTTGCTTAAATTCTATTTTGAGTGATGATTTATTCTATTTTGTGAATTGGAGCGTATGACATCATGCAGGAGTTCTCCCGTGACGCGTCCTCTCCTGACAGTAAGCTTCATGTCTGCAGCCTATTACTGGTTTCTGCAGGAAATGTCCTGCTCCAGCAACAGTCTTTGCCAATAAAGGATTAAGCAGGATAAGCAAAGTATTGCTATACGCAGATACACACAAGGTCTTATTCTGGCCTATAATCCATAAGTAGAGGAGCTGTATGCACAATCTAATAGGATATTTGTCATTAAGACTGTTTGCAAAGTCCCTTTATTTAAAATTTTAGTTGCAAGGGATGAAAAAACAGTATAAATCTTTTGAGTAATGGCATGTAGTTCCAGTAAAGTTCCACAAGGTGGTGCTATGGAACATATATAACGAAATGTCTCTAAAAGAGCTTCTCTAGTCACTGGATTTTGAGCGAGAATTTTTCAGTTTCTTTATATCCTGAAGGGTGCTTTCAGTCGAGCGATGTTAAACTTGTCCGTTTTCCAGCCAGTAAACATGGACAAGTTTTTAAACGAACAGCACATGGATGGCTCCCGCGTGCAGCCCATTTTTTGGACATCCGCTCAGTAGAATGGGATTGTCTTGTGGGAAAATTGGACCTAAATGGTGCCTGTTGCGATTTTCTCTGCACAGACCAATCGCTCATGTGAATTGGCCCATTGACTATAATAAATCAGTACTGGGTCTTTTTTATTTATTTATTCATGATTGAGTCTTTTTTTATTATTCTTATCTTATAAAATACACAAGAATAAATATATAAATTAATTCCCTATTTTCAATAAAGTTTTTTTACCCCTAACAGAACCACCTCCCACCAAAGGAAGAACAAAAAAAAAGAGAAGAAAAAAAGAACCCTCCTCTTGATCGTCTACATTTGCTGGATCCAGGGCCAGGTTCGAGCCTGGATGATGTCCTCTCTAAACACGGACAGCACGCGGACATGAAAATCATCTTGTGTGTGATGCAGGGTTGCATGTCCCTCATTCTCCTGATTAGTGAGGGTCATGTGAGACCCTAGACCAGTGATGGCTAACCTCCGGCACTGCAGATGTGGTGAAACTATAACTCCCAGCATGCTCCATTCATTTCTATGCAGTTCTGAGAACAGCCAACCAAGTGTATATCTTGGGAGTTGTAGTTTTACCACAACTGGAGTGCCGGAGGATAGACCCTATCCAATGACTTGCTCTTGACTTAAATTTTTTCCTGAATTTTTGTCTGAACATGACAAATTTTATGTTAAAGACGGCTCAGTGATTCAGCTGGTAGTCACAGCTTCATAAATCCCTGACGATCGATGGTATCACGGGTGAAGCTCCAGCCACCCATACGCTTCAAATAAACTATCTATCATGTAATACATTGGTGGACTAAGTCTTTGGGGGGGTCCATTTATTTTTTCTGACCTGTAAGAATAAAGGCCATGCCGCCTCTAAATAAGTAAAAAAAGAATAGAAAGAAAATGTAATATATGTACTGCTGCCACAGATGCTACTGAAATGTCCACATTTTGAATATATAGGTATCGGCATTATTTCATCTTCTGTTTTGCTTCAGAAAGTGTCTTTCAAGTTTTAATTGCTGTTTGTAATTTTAGAGACTTATAAGGAATTCATATATTATTGTAGACAATAAAGGGGTATCCTCATCGGAGACAATGGGGGCATATCACTAGGATATGCCCCCATTGTCTGATAGGTGAAGGGAAGATGGTGGCTGGAGGACCCCAGGTTTTCCCAGGTCCGGCTTGTGTACTGTGCTTGGGCAGCCTCCGCTCCCATTTATTTTTATGGGGCCAATGGAAATAGCTGGGCTTTTTGGCGGCCCCATAGAAATGAATGCGCACCCTCCACCACTTTAATGGCTCCGTTCTCGGTGTAGGTGCAGGTCCCAGAGTTGGGACCCGCACCTATCAAACAATGGGGGCATATCCTAGCGATATGTCCCCATTGTCTGAGATGGGAAGACCCCTTTAACAGGTGGATTATTTTTCCTTGCAAATAATCTTAAAAGGACACTTCAATCAAGCATTTTTAATAACATATTTATAGCTTACTAGCAGAAGGACCCGGCTTTGCACGGGTATATTTCATCTATTTCATTTTATGTTTCCGTGTGTCGTAAAAAGATATCGACAGTATCCCCCATAACAGTGACCTCTACAGTACCCACCCCTTTAACATTGACCTCCACAGTGGCCGCCGTTTTAACAGTGACCGCCCATTTAGCATTGACCACCCCTTTAACAGTGACCTTTTTAGTGGCCGCCCCTTTAACAGTGCCTTTCACAGTGCCTGCCCCTTTAACACTGACTTTCACAGTGACCACCCCTTTAACAGTGACTTTCACAGTGACCACCCATTTAACAGTGGCCGCCCCTTTAACAGTGACTTTCACAGTGACCGCCCCTTTAACAGTGACTTTCACAGTAACCGCCCCTTTAACAGTGACTTTCACAGTGACCGCCCCTATAACAGTGACCGCCCCTTTAACAGTGACTTTCACAGTGACCGCCCCTTTAACAGTGACTTTCACACTGACCGCCCCTTTAACAGTGACTTTCACAGTGACCGCCCCTTTAACAGTGACTTTCACAGTGCCTGCCCCTTTAACAGTGACCTCCACAGTGCCTGCCCCTTTAACAGGGACCTTCATAGCGCCCGCCCCTTTTATAACAGTGACCTCCACAGTGCCCGTCCATTTAATAACAGTGACCTCCACAGTGCCCGCCCATTTAATAACAGTGACCTCCACTGTGCCCGCCCCTTTAAAAACAGTGACCTCCACATTGCCCGCCCCTTTAAGCAGTAAAGAAAAATGGCTGGGTTGTTATGGAAACCTGGAGTAAAACTGTGTTTATAGCAGTTGGGATTTGAAGAGAAAGACTTGCAGGCTTGTATTTGGGGGGAGGGGCTCATTTTTGGGGAATATCTCAGGAACGGTACGTCCTAGAGAGCTGAGACCCGGTAATCTGATGTACAGTACAGACCAAAAGTTTGGACACACCTTCTCATTCAAAGAGTTTTCTTTATTTTCATGACTATGAAAATTGTAGATTCACACTGAAGGCATCAAAACTATGAATTAACACATGTGGAATTATATACATAACAAAAAAGTGTGAAACAACTGAAAATATGTCATATTCTAGGTTCTTCAAAGTAGCCACCTTTTGCTTTGATTACTGCTTTGCACACTCTTGGCATTCTCTTGATGAGCTTCAAGAGGTAGTCACCTGAAATGGTCTTCCAACAGTCTTGAAGGAGTTCCCAGAGATGCTTAGCACTTGTTGGCCCTTTAGCCTTTACTCTGCGGTCCAGCTCACCCCAAACCATCTCGATTGGGTTCAGGTCCGGTGACTGTGGAGGCCAGGTCATCTGGCGCAGCACCCCATCACTCTCCTTCATGGTGAAATAGCCCTTACACAGCCTGGAGGTGTGTTTGAGGTCATTGTCCGGTTGAAAAATAAATGATGGTCCAACTAAACGCAAACCGGATGGAATAGCATGCCGCTGCAAGATGCTGTGGTAGCCATGCTGGTTCAGTATGCCTTCAATTTTAAATAAATCCCCAACAGTGTCACCAGCAAAGCACCCCCACACCATCACACCTCCTCCTCCTCCATGCTTCACGGTGGGAACCAGGCATGTAGAGTCCATCCGTTAACCTTTTCTGCGTCGCACAAAGACACGGTGGTTGGAACCAAAGATCTCAAATTTGAACTCATCAGACCAAAGCACAGATTTCCACTGGTCTAATGTCCATTCCTTGTGTTCTTTAGCCCAAACAAGTCTCTTCTGCTTGTTGCCTGTCCTTAGCAGTGGTTTCCTAGCAGATATTCTACCATGAAGGCCTGATTCACACAGTCTCCTCTTAACAGTTGTTCTAGAGATGTGTCTGCTGCTAGAACTCTGTGTGGCATTGACCTGGTCTCTAATCTGAGCTGCTGTTAACCTGTGATTTCTGAGGCTGGTGACTCGGATGAACTTATCCTCCGCAGCAGAGGTGACTCTTGGTCTTCCTTTCCTGGGGCGGTCCGCATGTGAGCCAGTTTTTTGTAGCGCTTGATGGTTTTTGTGACTGCACTTGGGGACACTTTCAAAGTTTTCCCAATTTTCAGACTGACTGGCCTTCATTTCTTAAAGTAATGATGGCCACTTGTTTTTCTTTACTTAGCTGCTTTTTTCTTGCCATAATACAAATTCTAACAGTCTATTCAGTAGGACTATCAGCTGTGTATCCACCTGACTTCTCCACAACGCAACTGATGGTCCTAACCCCATTTATAAGGCAAGAAATCCCACTTATTAAACCTGACAAGGCACACCTGTGAAGTGAAAACCATTTCAGGTGACTACCTCTTGAAGCTCATCAAGAGAATGCCAAGAGTGTGCAAAGCAGTAATCAAAGCAAAAGGTGGCTACTTTGAAGAACCTAGAATATGACATATTTTCAGTTGTTTCACACTTTTTTGTTATCTACAATTTTCATAGTAATGAAAATAAAGAAAACTCTTTGAATGAGAAGGTGTGTCCAAACTTTTGGTCTGTACTGTACCTGTGTGCCAAATTTGGTGAAAACCGGTCCAGTCGTTTGGTCGCGCATAAAGAACGTCTAGACAGACAGACAGAAACTCATTTTTATATATATATAAGAGACTAGCAGAAGGACCCGGCTTCGCACGGGTATATTTCATCTATTTAATTTTATGTTTCCGCGTGTTGTAAAAAGATATTGAGTTTCCCCCATAACAGTGACCTCTACAGTACCCGCCCCTTTGACAATGACCTCCACAGTGCCCGCCCCTTTAACATTGACTTCCACAGTGGCTGCCCCTTTAACATTGACCTCCACAGTGTCTTCCCCTTTAACAATGAACTTCACAGTGCCCGCCCCTTTAATAGTGCCTGCCCATTTAACAGTGACCTTCACAGTGTCCGCCCCTTTAGCAGTGACTTTCACAGTGACCACCCCTTTAAAAGTGACTTTCACTGCTACCGCTCCTTTAACAGTGACTTTCACAGTGACCCCCCTTTAACAGTGACTTTCACAGTGACCGCCCCTTTAAAAGTGACTTTCACAGTGACCACCCCTTTAACAGTGACTTTCACAGTGACCGCCCCTTTAACAGTGACCTCCACAGTGCCTGCCCATTTAACAGTGACCTTGACAGTGTCCGCCCCTTTAGCAGTGACTTTCACAGTGACCGCCCCTTTAAAAGTGACTCTCACTGCTACCGCTCCTTTAACAGTGACTTTCACAGTGACCCCCCTTTAACAGTGACTTTAACAGTGCCCGCCCCTTTAACAGTGACTTTCACAGTGACCGCCCCATTAACAGTGACTTTCACAGTGACCGCCCCTTTAACAGTGACTTTCACAGTGACCGCCCCTTTAACAGTGACTTCCACAGTGACCGCCCCTTTAACACTGACTTTCACAGTGGCCGCCCCTTTAACAGTGACTTTCACAGTGACCGCCTCTTTAACAGTGACTTTCACAGTGACCGCCCCTTTAACAGTGACTTTCACAGTGACTGCCCCTTTAACAGTAACTTTCACAGTGACTGCCCCTTTAACAGTCTTTCTCTTCAAATCCGCACTCTGTTCAAGGAGCAGAGTGCTAATCAAGGGCTGTTAGGCTGTGATCCAAGTAATAAAATATTGAGGCACTCAGTTTGGAAGTTTTGCAATTCAAGTGTAGTTTTATTTCATTTTTCTGCATCATCCATTTGCCCGTGGTATATATAAAAATGACAGACTATTTCTGACCGGACGTTTCTGTCACGGTGGACCTTCATCAGCGGTCATGTTATCTGGAATAGTATCAAATACATATTTTAAATAGGTCTTTTACAGATGGCAAAGCATGAAGTTAAATATCCTATTTCTAATAATATAACATCACAATAAATAATCTACAAGCAGAAATTGATATAGTTATAGCAGCAAGGTAGGTATAACTGCTTGCTCAAATTGCCTTTATTATTATATATTCTTTATTTAGATCCATATAATCACGCTCCATAAACCATCATGTTCGTTCTACTACCACAAATATATGAATTTATATGTATTTATATGTATTTACCAACCTCTGGACACCTACCTACCTTGCTGCTATAACTATATCAATTTCTGCTTGTAGATTATTCATTGTGATGTTATATTATTAGAAATAGGATATTTAACTTCATGCTCAAGTGCCTCAATATTTTATTACTTGGATCACGGCCTAACAGCCTTTGATTGGCACCAGTGAGATTCCTTGAACAGAGTGCGGTTCCTCACTTTACTACACATTTAATAACAGTGACCTCCAGTGTTCCCGTCCCTTTAATAACCGTGACCTCCACTGTGCCCGTCCCTTTAAAAACAGTGACCTTCACTGTGCCCGCCCCTTTAAAAACATTGACCTCCACAGTACCCGCCCCTTTAAGCAGTAAAGAAAAATGGCTGGGTTGTTATGGAAACCTGGAGTAAAACTGTGTTTATGGAAGTTGGGATTTGAAGAGAAAGACTTGCAGGCTTGTATTTGGGGGGCTAATTTTTTGGGAATATCTCAGGAACGGTACATCCTAGAGAGCTGAGACCCAGTCTAAAACCTTCCCGGACACCTGATGTACCTGTGTGCCAAATTTGGTGAAGATCGGTCCAGTCGTTTGGTCACGCATAAAGAACGTCCAGACAGACAGACAGAAACTCATTTTTATATATATATAAGAGATATGTGAATATTGTATCTTTTTTTTTTAATGGTTTCTGGATATACTCCTAGTCACTCCATGTCTTCTGTTCCCTGTCCTGAAACTGGCTGACCTGTTACATGTGCGCTTGGCAGCTGAAGGCATCTGTGTTGGTCCCATGTTCATATGTGTCCGTATTGCTGAGAAAAATGATGTTTTACTATATGAAAATTAGACTCTAGGAGGAACATGGGCATTACCGTTACACCTAGAGGCTCCGCTCTCTCTACAACTGACACGGCCTCTTCACTTTGATTGACAGGGCCTGGCAGTGAAGACATCATCATTTTTCTCAGCAATGAGGGCACATATGAACATGGGACCAGCACAGAATCCTTCAGCTGCCAAGCACACATGTAACAGGTCAGCCAGTGTCATAGGTACAAAACTGCTGACAGATTCCCTTTAACTTCCTCTTTGGATTTTAGCACAGCATGCAGCCTCACTTAATGTTTTTTTGTCTCTTCCCCTGTAGTGGCTCACACATTACACTAATCAGTGCAATGCTCCCTTTTCTGATGTAAGTGTCCCTTTATTTTATTCCCTATCCACTGGACCACAAGGTTCCCCACCGTTCCTGAGAATGCGGGTCCTGTTCCCCTGTCCTAATAGAGCCGCAGGTTCGGCATAGGCCCTGCCACTCCATTTATTCGCTATGGGACTGCCAGAGATAGCCAAGCACCATAGCTATTTCCAGCAGTTTCATAGAGGATAAATGAAGAGACAAGGCACATGTACAACCTGGCACTCCATTAGGATGAGGAAATGAACCCCCGCTCTAAGGCCTCATGCACACGACCGTTGTGTGCATCCGTGGCCGTTGTGCCGTTTTCCGTTTTTTTTCGCGGACCCATTGACTTTCAATGGGTCCGTGGAAAAATCGGAAAATGCACCGTTTTGCAGCCGAGGCTGTGATCCGTGTATCCTGTCCGTCAAAAAAATATGACCTGTCCTATTTTTTTGACGGACAACGGTTCACGGACCCATTCAAGTCAATGGGTCCGTGAAAGAACACGGATGCACACAAGATTGGCATCCGTGTCCGTGATCCGTGGCCGTAGGTTGCTTTCATACAGACGGATCCGAAGATCCGTCTGCATAAAAGCTTTTTCTGATCTAAGTTTTCACTTCGTGAAAACTCATTTCCGACAGTATATTCTAACACAGAAGCGTTCCCATGGTGATGGGGACGCTTCTAGTTAGAATACACTGCAAACTTTGTACAAGACTGCCCCCTGCTGCCTGGCAGCACCCGATCTCTTACAGGGGGATATGATAGCACAATTAACCCCTTCAGGTGTGGCACCTAAAGGGGTTAATTGTACTATCATATTCCCCTGTAAGAGATCAGGGCTGCCAGGCAGCAGGGGGCAGACCCCCCCCCCTCCCCAGTTTGAATATCGTTGGTGGCACAGTGTGCCCCCACCATCGCCCCCTCCCCTCCCTCCCTCTATTGTATTAAATCGTTGGTGGCACAGCGTGCCAACCACCATCGGCCCCCCTCCCTCCCTCTATTGTATTAAATCGTTGGTGGCACAGTGTGCCAACCACCATCGCCCCCCCCTCCCTCTATAGCAGTAACATTGGTGGCAGTGTGCGGTCTCCCATTCCCCCCCCCCATCATTGGTGGCAGCGGAGTTCCGATCGGAGTCCCAGTTTAATCGCTGGGGCTCCGATCGGTAACCATGGCAACCAGGAAGCTACTGCAGCCCTGGTTGCCATGGTTACTTAGCAATAGTACAACAGTAGAAGATTCATAGTTACCTGCTTGCTGCTGCGATGTCTGTGAACGGCCGGGAGCTCCTCCTACTGGTAAGTGACAGTTCTTTAGCAATGCACCGCACAGACCTTTCACTTACCAGTAGGAGGAGCTCCCGGCCGGGCACAGACATCGCAGCAGCAAGCAGGTAAGTATGAATCTTCTACTGTTGTACTCCGCTGCCACCAATGATGGGGGGGGGAGGGGGGAATGGGAGACCGCACACTGCCACCAATGTTACTGCTATAGAGGGAGGGGGGGGGGCGATGGTGGTTGGCACACTGTGCCACCAACGATTTATTACAATAGAGGGAGGGAGGGGGGGCGATGGTGGGTGCACACTGTGCCACCAACGATTTCTAACATTAGAGGGAGGAAGGGGGGGCCCGATGGGGGGTGCACACTGTGCCACCAACGATATTCAAACTGGGGAGGGGGGGGGGTCTGCCCCCTGCTGCCTGGCAGCCCTGATCTCTTACAGGGGAATATGATAGTACAATTAACCCCTTTAGGTGCCGCACCTGAAGGGGTTAATTGTGCTATCATATCCCCCTGTAAGAGATCGGGTGCTGCCAGGCAGCAGGGGGCAGTCTTGTACAAAGTTTGTAGTGTATTCTAACCTGAAGCGTCCCCATCACCATGGGAACGCCTCTGTGTTAGAATATACTGTCGGATCTGAGGTTCACGAAGTAGCTCATATCCGACAGTATATTCTAACATAGAGGCGTTCCCATGGTGATGGGGACGCTTCAAGTTAAAATATACCATCGGATTGGAGAAAACTCCAATCCGATGGTATAAAAGAACTCCAGACTTTACATTGAAAGTCAATGGGGACGGATCCGTTTGAAATGGCACCATATTGTGTCAACATCAAACGGATCCGTCCCCATTGACTTGCATTGTAATTCAGGACGGATCCGTTTGGCTCCGCACGGCCAGGCGGACACCAAAACGACTTTTTTTTCATGTCCGTGGATCCTCCAAAAATCAAGGAAGGCCCACGGACGAAAAAACGGTCACGGATCACGGACCCACGGACCCCGTTTTTGCGGACCTTGAAAAAAAACTGTCGTGTGCATGAGGCCTAAGGATAATGAAGGTCCGAGTGTTCAGACCCCTCCCATAGTTTTCCCTCTATCTCATGAATAGGTAAAAACTTGTAGTAATTAAAATACTGCTTTTATGTGTCAACCCTGAAACGTGAATTTCTTGACTATGTAATGCCTATTACTATGTAATGACTATGAGCTATGTAATGCCATGAGTAAGCTCTGTTTACAGCTAATGTCATATGCCACAGGAGTGAATTTTAATTGTTTGGAATAAAGAAGTGATGGTTTTATTTCCAAGTGCCAGATAACGTTTTGCAGATTCACCAGGTTGCTACCCGTCCACTGGATTACTGCTTCCTACTGGCTTTGCTGGTATAGTTCACTTCTCTGGCTTATTCTTTGCATATACATGTGCCTGCAGCTACCACTAGGTGGAGCTGAAGATCCTACTGCCTATACATTGAGCACAATAATAAAACAGTATACACTAAGCTCCCTCTAGTGGTGGGCTTCAGGTAACCTGAATTTTATCATTTTAACTTGACCTCTATAAAGATGTATTAAGGAAGTAATTAGCACGGTTGGACCTAGAAATGACACAGTGATAAACAGAGAACATTCAAATTTTTGTGTGCATTTCTACTATTATAAAAGATGCAAACAAATCTCATATAAAGTGGAAGAATGACACCTTCCTGCGTCCTTTATCCTTTGTGGTCCATTCCCATGTTTCCTTCAGAGAAAATAAAAAATGCTTGAGCTCTTTTTTCGAATGTATTCTTAGTATAGATCTTTTGTTCAAACAAGCGCAAAAGCCACAGGCTGATCTCATAAACCTCAGCAAGTCACCGGTCCATTTGCCGGTGGTAGGTGGACAGCGGTTTCCATGGCAACTCATCTCCGCATTTAGACAATTTTTTATTTGCACTGGTGATATAAAAGGGACGAAAGCGGCCTCAGTTCTGGACTAATGACGTTTATACACACACAGTGCTTCACATTGTGTCATGTTATTTCTGGTGGAATACCTGTGCAGGTAAAAGCTGAAAAGGAGCCACTATGCTAAACCACAGCTCCTGGGGGAAGGGGGTATAAAAAATAAAAAATGCTATAAAATAGCCAATTAATAGTTGTGTGGCACTGTTATTCTTATTAGGGTGGGATTGCATCACGTTTTTGTCATACATTTAACATACAGAAAAAAGTTGTACATTAACAGATGCCTCAGACGGATGCCATACCATAGCATCCATCACCATGGAGTTCCACTGTAAAAAAAAACATATACATTAACTACTTAACATGTACTATGCTTTTTCATCCTTTGACTCCTGCAAAAAAAAAAAATGTATACGTTAACATGCGTTTTTTTTTTTTTACAATGGAACTCTATGGTGACAGGTGCCACAGTATGGCATCCCTCTGAGGCATCTGTTAACGTATACTTTTTTATGTATGTTAAAAGTATGACAAAAACGTGACGTGGATCCACCCTTAGAAAATATTTTCATGAAGCCCATGTGTCACGGCTGAGGATGGGGAAAACCCTCAGCCTGGCGGTATCAGAAGGCGGATGGTCAATGCCAGCCCAGGCAAGGAATCAGAGAGCAGGTCACCTCCTACACATCCCAAATTCTGACCCTGTCTCCTATCCGTATGAGCCAACCCTGAAGGTAGGAGGGCTCATACTCCGTAACCTGATATTCCTGCTAGCCCTCAGGGTGGCCCTGGACTAGGAGCAGGGTAAGACGACCTGTTCCTCCTAGACACGGAGGAACTGGAGTCTCACTGGCCAAGCTACAAAGAAAGGGGAACATGAACAGACATATGGCAATGACAGGTAAGTGAGACTAGTACCACACTTACCTGCCACAGACACACAACCTGGAACCCACGTGCAAGTGCTGCTGTCCACAAACAACATAAAGGACACCGCACACACAGACATCACACGGGAACCCAGGAAACCATATTCTGCAATAAATAAAGACCAAACAAACATCTTCTAAACACCATACATAAACCTAAGGCAACCGCACACATACCTGTTGTCCGCGGCAACCGCACTTGAGGCAAACAGCAAAGTGCCCCCAGCTGCAGTTGACACAACACCAGACCGCGGGCAACTGTATGCGGCTCCCAAGGAGTCACGGCCATAAACATGGTCGTGACCCCATGGTTGTAATAAAGGGGTTTTCCACTCTTTTGAGTTTCATGACCTAACCTCAGGATGGGTCATCAATATCAAATTTTTGGTGGTCCAACACGCGACTCCCCCATCGACTGTCTGTTTTCAGCGTCAGAAACAAAACAGTGGGTGGAACTGGAAGGCTTCGCCCACGGTGTAGAGGCCATGACAGCATACTGCAAACAGGAGCAGAGTTGCAGTTTCTCGACAAGATCACTACACAGTGGACAGAGGCTTCTGCTTCCCGCTCCGTCCCATTTTTTTACTGTGCTGCCAAAACTGATTGGTGGAGGTGCCCTGAGTCACACCCCCACTGATCTGAAATTGATGACCTATCAGGAGGCCGGGATCCATGTTTTGCGGATCTGTGGTTTGTGGTCTTCCAAACTCAATGGGCCAGATTTATCAGGACTCTGACAGCTCACTCCACTTTCACATATGGCTAAAGTCAGTTTTAGCCAAGTCAGATTTATGATCGGCCCTTTAAGAGTGTGATAAATGTGGTTTGACCGTAGCAGTAAGCAGCTTTACAAAAGTCACACTTCTTTATGAAAAAGTCGCATGTTCCAATAAAAAATTTGCATAGGATAAGCATGGTCCTCACTGGAGTGAAATTGCGCATTTTTTTGCGACTTTTTAAATAGTCGCAATAGTAAATCTGTCTAGAGATTAATTTACATAAAAAACAAATCCACTTTCAGAAAACTGGCGAGTATAGAGCAGAGCCAAAAAAAGTCACAAATTTATGCGCAGTTTTAGCAATTGCACAAAAATATGCGACTTTTTCACTCCAGTATTCTGACTTGAGCTAATGATAAATCTGGCCCATACAGTCGTATGCATTTAGCGTTATTGTAAGGTAAAAAACTACATGTGGTAATGGTGTTTTTACCTGGCCTGCCCAAAAAATTTAACGCTAACATATATGTACCCTAAATAATGTGAAGAAACTAGAACCTGCCCTGCAAAATGGAAAATCCCCAAATTTTGTGTAATTATGAAGAGCAAAAATAAAATAGTTCTTTAGTGATTAAGGGGGTCATTTATGAACACATATACAACACTTTTGTGGCGTATATCTGGTGCAGATTCTGTCAGACGCCATGTTGTGGCAGAATCTGCGATTTCTTCCACGCTCACGCCAGGTCTAAAAAAGTTGACGTGGCGTGCGCGGGGAAGGGGACGGCCGGCAGGCCCGTCTCCTTCATCATTTTCTACGCCTGGTTTAGGCGTAGAAAATGGTCTAAATTTAAGACACCAAGAAACCTGTATTACATTAAGAAGCGGCGCTGTATAAGCCCACCATAGTCCCCGCCCCCCCCCCAGTAGCAATAAAACCACTATAGCATGACCCTGAAATAATAATGGCTGCTTATATTGCCCACAGTAGTGCTAATGTCCCTCTATAGTAACCCCAGTAATAATAAGGCCCCCATAATGTGTCCCAGTAGAAAAAATGCCCCCGTATAGCGCTGCCTGTAGTACTAATGCCCCAATGGTGCCTTCACAGTTATAATAATGACCCCTTCATGGCACAGGCCTCTTCCAGACTGTGTCCTGAGGTGCCTGCAGCCTGACGGTGGCAGCCTGAAGCCTATGAGAGTGAGCAGTGGGGCAGAGAGACATCGGTTTCAGTGCCCCACCACAGCATTTGAATGTATCGACATCTTGAGAACTGCAAGAGGTCCTAGCAACCAGCACAGCGCACTGCAGGTTGAGAACCACTGGTCTAGGTGATATAGTATTCACATCAGGTCTTTATGATTTTGCAGACCCCTAATAAGTTCAGACTCCAGACCAGACCTCCTAAGTAGTCATACCCCAGTTGCAGACTAGAGAGAAAAATATCCTCCTTATACTCCCCTCTTCTTGTTCCTCAGGCCTTCTCTGCTCCAGATGTCGGCTGCCACACCATATCCTGAGGCCAGCTAGCCTCAGGACATTGTGTTTGGCTCCACACTTTACATCCATGGCATCAGGACTGAGTACAGTGAGCAGAGCCTACAACAGAAGAAGCTCAGGGAGTGAAAAGCAGTTAGTTACTTTGGACATGATCTCTGCTTTCCTGGCCTGCTTACCTCTCCCTTCCTGACAGGAAGTCCAGGTGTGGGGAGGAGAAGCTGTCAAAAAAGTGAAAATATAGTATTTGTATGTGCTCATTCCATTGTTTAAGGCAATATATGACCCTGTGTCCCAACATGACAACCCCTCTCCATATACCCCATTATGATATATGGATACACTTTTCCAAAGAATTTAATACTGTGCCACAGAAACTGTACACACTTGGAACTGGTCACTGTTACTAGTGGGGTATCACAGGGGTCTGTATTATTCTCTTCCATATATTTCTAAATCATCTCACGAGGGTTACATAGTTAGGGCTCATTCAGACGACCGTATATTTGTGTCTGTATCCATTCTGCAATTGTGCAGAACGGACGCGGACCCATTGTCACGGATGTACCGGAACATATGGACGTCCCCGCGACAGTGAGTGTCAGGAGATCTTTGAGACTGGCAACACGTGGTTTGATGTGACATGTTTACCTTGTGGATCAATAGGCGTCTGTGTTGTTTCTGGTACTGGCCACACCCTTAAACTCAAGGTGTTGCTATTGTGGTCATTTATCTTTCTCTATTTATAGTTGTTTCTCCCACAATGCTGTGCGGTTTATAGCTTCAGTTGGACCCGTGGCTAGCTGGAGTTTGGTTCTCGGCTGAGTTCCTGGTGCTGCCATAGCTTCTTGGAAGTTGTTACCTTTTCCTTTGTATTTTGGCTTTTCTGTGTGTTGCATTTCTTTGTTGTTTTGTATTAGGCCTTAGGGAGACTCCCGTTCATCCTTCCTTTTGGAGGAACAGGATGTCTCGTTCCTGTCATTAGTATCAGGGTCCTTTTAGGGTTAGATAGTTATTCCTGTGTATGAACTCACCTACCTCTGGGGTCTGTTCATACTGGTAGTCAGTCAGGGCTTTCATTAGGGTTTTCACTAGGAGGTGTCCATCTTCATTCCCTAGTTTTCAGGCCTTATTTCCTTTCCCTCCTATGTTCGGTGTGGGGTTTCCATTCATTTCAATGGGGCTGCAAAAGATGTGGACAGCACCCCGTGTACTCTCCGCATACGTACTTCTGTTCCGTGGCTCCGCAAAAAAGATAGAGTATGTCCTATTCTTGTAGACAAGAATAGGCATTTCTATCATAGGGCAAAATGCTGAACGCACACGGCCGGTATCCATTTTTTGCGGACCGCAAAACGAATATGGTTATCTGAATGAGCCCTTACATAGTTAATATGGTTGAAAAAACACAAAAGTCCATCAAGTTCAACCACGATGGGTGGGGATGTGAATTTTAGAAAAAGGGGAGTGAGCATTAATGTCATTTACTTTTAAGAATTCATCTAAACCCTTTTTAAAACTGTCTACTGGTCCTGCTGTGACCACGTCCTGAGGAAGTCTATTCCACAGATTCACAGTTCTTACAGTAAAGAAGTTTTGACGCTTCTGGAGAGTGAACTTTTTCTTCTCCAGTCGGAGGCAGTGCCCTGTTGTCCTTTGAGTGTATTTTTCATGGAACAATTTTTCACCATATGTTTAGTATGGCCCACTTATATATTTGTATAGATTAATCATGTCACACCTTAGATGCCTCTTCTCAAGGCTAAATTTAAATCTTTGAATCTTTCTTCAAAACTAAGACCCTCCATGCCCGTTATCATTTTAGTGGCTCTCCTCTGTACTTTTTCCAGCTGCAGAGCGTCCTTTCTATGGACTGGTACCTAGAACTGATCTGCATATGCAATGTGTCGGACCTCAGGGGGAAACATGTGAGGTTCACGGTGGGCCGACAGTCGCAACAGTTCATCGGTTACTCATGGTTAGCAGATGCCTCCCTGGGCCAGCAGTGCAGTGAAGGGGAGAACAGCAACAAATTCTCGGGGGCACACTCTATTACAGGGGACACACCGGCCAGGTGGTGATCGAGATGCCCTTGATGGTGATTGGCTTTTCTGGGTGCTTGTGCGGCTGGGCCCCTGAATTAGGTAAGTGTCGTGACGCCAGCACCTTGGTGGTGCAAAATGATGTGAGTGGTTGTAGTATGGAGATGGAAGAATGAGGCAGGTTTTAAATCCAACTAAGAACTTCACTGTAAAAAGGGTCTTGATAGCAATTTACATCCAGACATAAACAACCTCTCATGTATATGAAGGTTGAATACTGTAAATCCAGGTAACAGGCTGTATATGTGGCTAGATCTCAGGCTATGATAGGAGGTTGTGTATTCACAGGTATTTAGTCCTGAATCTGGTCCTAGTCTCAGTAACGGTGGTTTTAGGATCATAATCTTTTACTTCAGTGTTGCTACAGATGGTCTTTCTGTACTTGTAATAATAAACGGTGAGGCTGCCGGAAGCTATATGTCCTTCACGTGTATACAAAGGTGCCTGAAAGCCCGGGAAAAAGACTATTGTCCTCCTTTGTCTTTTTATAGAAAATAATCTTTCCCCGGAAGGGTGTACCGTAGAAGCAAGATCCCACCTTTTGCCTATTCCTTGGCTTTGGTAACTGAGATAGGTCTGGGCTACTCTGGTCCGTGGAGGTCCAGAGAGCTGAGAGGAGGGGGGTCCACTCCTTCCCCCTGCTCCTCACTACTTCTTCTACTACATCTAACCAACTCTCAACAACAACCTCTAACTAGGCCTGAACTGAGATATACAGTTGCAAGAAAAAGTATGTGAACCCTTTGGAATGATATGGATTTCTGCACAAATTGGTCATAAAATGTGATCTGATCTTCATCTTAGTCACAACAATAGACAATCACAGTCTGCTTAAACTAATAAGACACAAATAATTAAATGTTACCATGTTTTTATTGAACACACCATGTAAACATTCACAGTGCAGGTGGAAAAAGTATGTGAACCCTTGGATTTAGTAACTGGTTGAACCTCCTTTGGCAGCAATAACTTCAACCAAATGTTTCCTGTAGTTGCAGATCAAACGTGCACAACGGTCAGGAGTAATTCTTGACCAAAACTCTTTACAGAACTATTTCAGTTCAGCAATATTCTTGGGATGTCTGGTGTGAATCGCTTTCTTGAGGTCATGCCACAGCATCTCAATCGGATTGCGGTCAGGACTCTGACTCTGCCACTCCAGAAGACGTATTTTCTTCTGTTTGAGCCATTCTGTTGTTAAATTACTTCTATGCTTTGGGTCGTTGTCCTGTTGCAACACCCATCTTCTGTTGAGCTTCAGTTGGTGGACAGATGGCCTTAAGTTCTCCTGCAAAATGTCTTGATAAACTTGGGAATTTATTTTTCCTTCGATGATAGCAATCCGTCCAGGCCCTGATGCAGGAAGCAGCCCCAAACCATGAGGCCCCCACCACCATACTTCACAGTTGGGATGAGGTTTTGATGTTGGTGTGCTGTGCCTCTTTTTCTCCACACATAGTGTTGTGTGTTTCTTCCAAATAACTCAACTTTGGTTTCATCTGTCCACAGAATATTTTGCCAGTACTGCTGTGGAACATCCAGGTGCTCTTGTGCAAACTGTAAACGTGCAGCAAACTGTGGTATCCTCCCATGAAATCCATTCTTGTTTAGTGTTTTACGTATCGTAGATTCGCTAACAGGGATGTTAGCATATGCCAGAGACTTTTGTAAGTCTTTAGCTGACACGCTAGGATTCTTCTTCACCTCATTGAGCAGTCTGCGCTGTGCTCTTGCAGTCATCTTTACAGGACGGCCACTTCTAGGGAGAGTAGCAGCAGTGCTGAACTTTCTCTATTTATAGACAATTTGTCTTACTGTGGACTGATGAACAGCAAGGCTTTTGGAGATACTTTTATAACCCTTTCCAGCTTAATGCAAGTCAACAATTCTTAATCGTAGGTCTTCTGAGAGCTCTTTTGTGTGAGGCATCATTCACATCAGGCAATGCTTCTTGTGAAAAGCAAACTCAGAACTAGTGTATGTGTTTTTTTTATAGGGCAGGGCAGCTGTAACCAACACCTCCAATCTCATCTCATTGATTGGACTCCAGTTGGCTGACACCTCACTCCAATTAGCTTTTAGAGATGTCATTAGTCTAGGGGTTCACATACTTTTTCCACCTGCACTGTGAATGTTTACATGGTGTGTTCAATAAAAACATGGTAACATTTAATTTTATATCAAGACACGGAGGCTCCTATTGCTTAACCCTTTCTTTACTGACACACAATAGCAGCAAAGAATTCAACAAGAAAATCAGCCAATGGGTACACGACCCTCCCCCTTAGTCCTAGTATAAAGGGAACACCCCTACAGCTTGTCTTGTCTTGTCTGGCAGGGGACGCCTTCTCTTGGGGACTCTCTCTTGTCCCCCCAGAATTTGGGGATCATCCCACATACAGGGAGCACTACTCCTGCTCCTCAGGACGCTCAGGCTCTATCCCTACAAAGGTCTATTTCTGAGGCCATTGCCTCGGCCATGGGATCCATGTCCTCCGTCCTGACGCACTCTATTTCGTTAGCGCTTAGCGCCAATGCCTCAACCACGGTGTCCCCTAGCAACGCTCCTATGCCCGCCCCTGATGCCTCCAGAATTAATGTGAATGATGGCCTTGTTCCATCCAATGACGGCGCGCTTCGGCCGCGCAAAAGAGCCTGTCCGCGCCAGGCAGAACGAGCACGGCATTGGAAGTCTGCCCGGTCTCAACCCGAGCCGGACTCTGATTCCAATAAGGAATCTGATGAGGAGGTTTTTGAATCCTATAATGATATAGAGGATTTGGACATTGATGGGTCCCCCGTCCAGGGGACGTCCGTCTCCTTTTCCTCGTTACCCCGGCGCCCGGCGGAGGTCGAGGCGGCGGTTCCTGACCCTTCCACCTCCCTGGTGGATCCGACGGGGGTCCCGTTATTTGACCCGGATTCCCTGCATCACCCCAGGTCCGCGGAGTGGCTTCCCGCCCCTCACGTGTCTGATTATCTGGAATCCATGGTCCGTAGACCCCTTAACAAGGAGACACGGAATAAGCTACGGGCAGAATGCCCCCGTCCAGCTATTCCTAATAAGGTTTGCGAGACTCCGGTCGTGGACCCAAAGATGGTCCAGTTTCTGTCCAAGACAGGTTTTAGTCCAAAGAGAGGCCTGGACTCGGCCCTCAAGGCTTGCCAGGACAAGCTGTTGGACATTTTGGGGCCACTTACAAAAATCTTTGATCTGGCAGAGTCCGCCAAGGCGGAGGGTCAAATGGTCGACCCGGAGGAGCTCCGTGGTTGGGCGCAGAGAGCCATTTGCATGGCAGGTAATGCAAACACCTCTTTGAGCGTTGAGAGACGCAAAGCTATTTTGCTAAAAATAGAGCCGAAGCTCACTAATATGGCTCTGTCCGAGTCGGGGAAGGATGCCCAGGGGTTCCTCTTCGGGGATCCCTTCATTAAGGAGCTGGGGAAGTTTGTGGGGACGTTTACCGCCCTTGATAAGGCCCAGGCATCAATGCGCAGGGTGTTTAGTAGTAGGGTTTCCGCTAGGGCCGGCAGTACTAGGGGCCGTCTGTCCGGCCGCTCCTCATTCCAGACCCGCGGTTCGGGCCGAGGCTCCTTCACGTCCTACCGTCAGCCCACCCATGAGCAGCGACAACAACCGTCCTTCTTCCCTTCCCGCGGCACTGCCGGACGAGGAAGATCTTACAGAGGAAACCAGAATTTCAGACGCCCATTTGGTAAGTCTACCTCCACTTCTCCCTTTTTCGGAAAATTGTGTAGGGGGCAGACTCCGACATTTTTTGCATGCATGGGTGTTCATTACCAGCGATCCCTGGGTGTTGTCCACTATCCAGGGGTTTCATATAGAACTGATAGATCGCCCAGTGGTCCCGCCCCCTCTCCCCCCTCTTTTCGGTCCCGGTTTTCTCAGGACCTCGTGGACACCGAGTTAAGGAAATTGCACCTGAAAGGGGCGGTGGAACGGGCCCCTCCGCACGATCAGGACGGGGTGGTCAGCAGTATCTTCCTGGTAGAGAAGAAGGGCGGTCAGTTCCGGCCAGTCATCAACCTCAAAGCCCTCAATGCCTTTGTCAGGTACAGGCATTTCAAAATGGAGGGCATCCATCTCCTCAGGGACATGCTACTTCCCGGGGACTGGATGGCCAAACTGGACCTCAAGGACGCCTACTTGACGGTTCCTATAGCATGCTCTTCCAGGGATCTTCTTCGCTTCCGCTGGCAGGGGGCGATATGGCGCTTCACTTGTCTCCCCTTCGGCCTTTCGTCCGCCCCCTGGTGCTTCACCAAGCTGTTACGCCCGGTGGTGGCATGGCTTCGTTGTCGAGGGGTGAGACTGATAATATATCTGGACGATATTTTGTTCATGGCCGAGGACCGTGCCTCTTTGCTGTCCCACTTGCGGATGTCGGTTCACCTGCTCTCTGCCCTGGGGTTCATACTCAACCGGGAGAAGTCTTGTTTGGTTCCTGCTCAGTCCATGGAGTTTCTAGGGTTCCGGGTGGATTCCCTGTCCTTGACTCTCAGTCTGCCTCTGGCGAAGGTTCGTTCGATTCGCAAGGAGCTGCGTCACTCCCTGTCTTTGCCGCAGGTTTCCCTGCGTCATTTAGCCAGGGTGCTCGGTCTCCTATCGTCTTCCATTCAGGCTATCTTTCCGGCCCCTCTTCACTATCGGGCCCTCCAGCGCCTCAAGATTGCTCATCTGCAGGCCGGTGCTTCTTATGCGGATCTGGTATCTTTGGATTCGGAAACCAGAGACGAGCTGGAGTGGTGGATTGCCAATCTTTCTGCCTGGAATGGCAGGGCCTTGTTTGGCCCACAGCCGGATGTGGTGATCGAGTCGGATGCCAGCCTTCACGGTTGGGGCGCCCATTGCGAGGGGGTGTCCACGGGAGGTCCTTGGTCCACTGCGGAGTCCCACTTGCACATCAATGCCCTGGAGCTCCTGGCGGGTTCTTTTGCGATCCGCAGCTTCACCTGCGGGAGGGCCAGGGCGTGTGTTCGCCTCCGGATGGACAACATCTCGGCGGTCCGTTACATCAATTCCATGGGGGGTACCCGCTCGAGGATGTTGACGCACCTGGCCAGAGACTTTTGGGAGTATTGTCTGTCCCGCGACGTGTCGGTGGTGGCGGAGTACCTTCCGGGATTGCACAACACGCTGGCCGATTGGAACTCACGCTACATCTCGGATTCGAGCGACTGGAGATTGGATGTGGTGGTTTTCTCTTCCATAGAGTCTCTCTGGGGCCCGTTTTCGATAGACCTCTTCGCTTCACGCTGGAACGCTCAACTTCCCAGATACTTCAGCTGGA
Organism: Bufo gargarizans; assembly: GCF_014858855.1. Lineage (NCBI taxonomy): Eukaryota > Metazoa > Chordata > Amphibia > Anura > Bufonidae > Bufo > Bufo gargarizans. The sequence continues at coordinate 471,673,720 of NC_058083.1, read as the reverse complement.
GGCCGGATCCAGCCGCAGAGGCAGTGGATGCTCTTCTTCAACCGTGGCCGGAGGGGGTGTTATATGCTTTCCCACCGTTTTCGCTGATTCCCCGGATTTTGGCCAGGATCCGCCTGCAGGCCTCGGAGGTGGTATTGATACTTCCTTTCTGGGGCACTCAGTCGTGGTTCCCGCAGCTGTTGGACCTTCTGGTGGAGATTCCCCGTCTACTTCCATCCCGGATGTCGTTGCTGCTGGACCCTCGGAGCCTACCTCATCCGCTGATACTGGACGGGTCCCTTCGGCTACTGGCCTGCAGGGTGTCGGGCTGTCGTGGCGGGCCGAAGGTCTTTCGGAGACGGCTGTTTTCCTGTTGGAAAGTGCGTGGGCCCCAGGTACCAGAAGAGCCTACAGGGCAGCTTGGAGATCTTGGGCTGGTTGGTGCCTCCTTCGGCACGTGGATCCCACTACGGCCTCTGTGGGCGACATAGTTAAATTTCTTAGTTCCCTTTTTGAGGACGGGAAAGCCTATCGTACTTTAAACGTTTTTCGGTCGGCTATTTCGTCTGGACATATGGGTTTTGACGGTTGTCCGGCGGGTCGTCATCCTCTGGTGTGCCGTTTGCTTCGGGGTTCTCGTTTTGTGAGGCCGCCTCGACCGCGTTTTTCTAGTTCTTGGGATGTTTCTTCAGTTTTGTCTTTCCTTTCTACCTGGCACGCCAATGAGGATTTATCCCTTCGTCAGCTGTCGGCGAAGTTGGTCACCCTTTTTTGCTTGGTCTCTTGTAAAAGGGTGTCCGATGTTCGGGCTTTGGATCACGACGCCCGGTCGTTTACTCCGGAGGGCGTCACGTTCAACATCTCGCGGCGTACTAAGACCAACATTACGTCGGTTTCTTACCCCGCTTTTCCTTCGTCGGTGGCACTCTGCCCGGTCGCCTGTCTGCGGGAGTACGAGTCCAGGACCCTTTCCTTGCGGTCCTCTTCGGCTCCTCAGTTATTTGTTTCCTTCCGGAGGCCCTTTGCCCCGGTGGCTACTGTTACCCTCTCTCGTTGGGTGAAGTGGGTCTTGTCCCTCGCTGGTATCGACACCTCAATTTTCACGGCGCATTCTGTTCGGGGGGCAGCTGCGACCTCCTTGACTCTTTCCGGTGCTCGTCTGGAGGACGTCATGAGGTTGGCGGATTGGTCGCGGGTCTCCACGTTTAGGGAGTTTTACTTCCGTCCGGGCCCGCATCCTTTCGCCTCTATTGTGGATGGGCTTTAAACTAGCAATAGGAGCCTCCGTGTCTTGATATAAAATTGAATGATTTTCCTAAAATATGACGTAAAGTCATGATTTTATGAAAGACACGGAGGCGAGTATTGCCCCACCCGTTAGTTTTTTCCCTCCCTGGGGGTCTTTCGTATGTGCTCTGTTGGGGGTTGTTCACGTTGTTCGTGTTATTTGTTGCATTGCTGTTAATTTATTATTATAATGATGACTTGTCGGTTGCTTCCGGACGTAGGTATAATGTACACGGCTTGACGTCGTTGCTGTTATTCTTTTCTTTGTTTTTTCTTTTAAGGTGGATCTCATTGAGTCGCTTGGACTGCTGTGCGGTTCGTTCGTCAGCTTCCGGTTTGAAGTCATCTTTTCCTGGGTCGTTCTTCAAGGATGAGGTGTTCGTTTCGTTGGAGTTTTTCCTGGTGCCGGTTGTTCCAGTGTTCGGTGGATGGTGTCTTCAAGCCAAAGAAAGAGGAAGACAAGCTGTAGGGGTGTTCCCTTTATACTAGGACTAAGGGGGAGGGTCGTGTACCCATTGGCTGATTTTCTTGTTGAATTCTTTGCTGCTATTGTGTGTCAGTAAAGAAAGGGTTAAGCAATACTCGCCTCCGTGTCTTTCATAAAATCATGACTTTACGTCATATTTTAGGAAAATCATTCAATTATTTGTGTTATTAGTTTAAGCAGACTGTGATTGTCTATTGTTGTGACTTATCACATTTTATGACCAATTTGTGCAGAAATCCATATCATTCCAAAGGGTTCACATACTTTTTCTTACAACTGTAAGCTGTGATACTTTAACATCACTGTACAGCTGTACATAGGTACTAAAACAGACCCAGGATTTTATAGTCAGGTCCACAACATTTCCATTTCTGAGGGTACATCAGGGTCCATTGATTTCAATCAATATTATGTAATTCATCGGTTTCAAATTATGGCTAATGGCTTGACTTTGCCACACAATATTTGCTGTTTTAGAAGACAAAGCCTACTAATTTATGCAAGAATCATTGAAAAAGTAATAATAAAAAATATTGATCTGAATTGATTTTGGATTGGATTTCAGTTAGATTAACTAGAATGTAATCTAATCCTCGCAGATGCCCCCTTCCCTAGTGCTCCCAGAAGAACCTTTCCTAGACTGCATTCTTCCTCTGTTCTTATATAGGACCAGTGAGCTCTCCTGACATTTTTTAAAGGGGTTAGCTAATTTCCTATACTTCCATTAGATTGTCGATGTCGATGTTCTAGCAGCCAGCCACAAACCCCAGATTTTATTAAATTTCTCCCGGCTGCCTCTAGCAATATATGTCCTTTTATACATTGGCAAAGCCTCTTCTATAAGCTGCATCCAATGTTGGACTGATTGGACTTTAGGGGGCTTCCAGTTCAACGGGATAGACTTCCTAGCATAGAACTGTCACGGCTGAGGATGGGGGAAACCCTCAGCCGTGCGGTGCCCGATGACGTTGTGGCTGCTCGGCCATGAGAACAGGATAGGGAGCAGGTCACCTCCTCACGCATCCCTAACCTGACCCTAACTCCTAACCTGCATGGGACGACCTTTGAGGTAGGAGGACCCATGCGCAGGAACCTCAGAGCCCTAACTTACCCTCCGCAGATCCCTGAGCTAGGAGCTGGGTAAGACGACCCACTCCTCCAAAGTACAGAGGAGCAGGAGTCTCAATGGCCAAGCTGTTGGGAAAAGGGGAACAAATGCAAGCCTATGTATATGGCAGGTGCTGCACTAGTTCCAGTCACCTGCCACAGCCCTGCTGACTGAATCCTTGTGCAGGAAAGCTGAAGTCCACAAATAGCAAACAGAAGTCAGCACAAACTCATCCACACACCGGAACCCAGATACATGGCAGCACAGAAATATGCAAGAAAACATAAACCGAACATCACACAGACTTAGCTAAACTTAAACTTATGACCACAGGGGTGGCTCTCACAGGCAGATAGAAAACACAGGAGGCTGCTCCAGCTAGCAAGGCTGAAGCAACCTACTGAGCCATGCTAAAGAGAGGGGCTATATAGGCCCAAGTGGCCACACCCAAGGGTTGGACACACCCAGTGACATCACACACACACTGGGAAGGAAGTTAACCCTTCCAGCACCACAGAAGGGAAACACACATAAAGGGGAAGTGCACACAATACATAATACACCGTGCACACAACACACACACCTAACATAAAGGGAGTCAGGTGAGACCGCATGCCAGGGCAGCAAGCTGCCTAGCGACGCTCAGGCTGCTCTGCTGCTAAATACAACACTAGTTGCCCGCGGCAACCACAAGTGAGGCCACACACAAGCGGCCCTCACCGGTGGTTGAACACCCATACAAAACCGCAGGCAACTGCATGCGGTAAAGGAGTCACGGTCATGGGCATGGCCGTGACACTCCCACCCCTCAAAGCCCCCCCACCAAAAAAAAAAGAAACTGGTGAGGAACTCACACAAGGGGATGGGAGAAGGAGACGTCCACTCTCAGGACATGGTTCCCAGGAGGTCACTGTCAGCTGCATCCTCTTCCAGCTCACACTAGCCAGTCCGACGAGGCCTGCAGCCCGCACCAGCGACAAGGGAATGTAACCACAGAGAGTGGATAAGGGGACTCTCCACTCACGTCCCCACTCCAGTCGCTGCCAGCAGACACTCCTAACCAGCACGCAGCCGGACCACTTACGGAGTGCTGCCAGCAAACGACCAGAGATGGGAACATGGAGAGGGATGAGGGATCACCAACACGGACACGGAAGGTACAGTGGCGGGGAATAGGCCACCATCCGTGCCGTTAACGGTGATCCCCCCCGGACGTTCTCCCTCCGGAGAACGCGCATGCAGGCCACAAGGGGATGGCACTGCATGCTGCACCCTCTTCCGAAGGTATGCATACCGCACACCAAATAAACACCACGTGCAACAAAATCAGGGGGACGCCAAACGAACACTGTGAGGAAGTGGCGGGGAGAAGCCACTCACCGCGCCGTCAGTGGCGAAACCCCCATAACGCTCTCCCTCCGAAGAGCGCGCATGCACCCCTTCCGCAGACGGCGGTGCATGCTTTACCCTCTTTCGAGGGAACGCCACGTGAAAAGCCTCTGTGGTCATACTGTCACGGCTGAGGATGGGGGAAACCCTCAGCCGTGCGGTGCCCGATGACGTTGTGGCTGCTCGGCCATGAGAACAGGATAGGGAGCAGGTCACCCCCTCACGCATCCCTAACCTGACCCTAACTCCTAACCTGCATGGGCCGACCTTTGAGGTAGGAGGACCTATGTGCAGGAACCTCGGAGCCTTGACTTACCCTCCGCAGATCCCTGAGCTAGGAGCTGGGTAAGACGACCCACTCCTCCAAAGTACGGAGGAGCAGGAGTCTCAATGGCCAAGCTGTTGGGAAAAGGGGAACAAATGCAAGCCTATGTATATGGCAGGTGCTGCACTAGTTCCAGTCACCTGCCACAGCCCTGCTGACTGAATCCTTGTGCAGGAAAGCTGAACTCCACAAATAGCAAACAGAAGTCAGCACAAACTCATCCACACACCGGAACCCAGATACATGGCAGAATAGAAATATGCAAGAAAACATAAACCAAACATCACACAGACTTAGCTAAACTTAAACTTATGACCACAGGGGTGGCTCTCACTGGCAGATAGAAAACACAGGGGGCTGCTCCAGCTAGCAAGGCTGAAGCAACCTACTGAGCCATGCTAAAGAGAGGAGCTATATAGGCCCAAGTGGCCACACCCAAGGGTTTGACACACCCAGTGACATCACACACACACTGGGAAGGAAGTTAACCCTTCCAGCACCACAGAAGGGAAACACACATAAAGGGGAAGTGCACACAATACATAATACACCGTGCACACAACACACACACCTAACATAAAGGGAGTCAGGTGAGACCGCATGCCAGGGCAGCAAGCTGCCTAGCGACGCTCAGGCTGCTCTGCTGCTAAATACAACACTAGTTGCCCGCGGCAACCACAAGTGAGGCCACACACAAGCGGCCCTCACCCGTGGTTGAACACCCATACAAAACCGCAGGCAACTGCATGCGGTAAAGGAGTCACGGTCATGGGCATGGCCGTGACAAGAACATTAGAAGTCGATATAGCATCTTAGAGTATTTGGTCTGCAACAAATCATCCACCAGTCCTAACAAGCGGTTTTCCGGGGAGCATACCGCCAGCAACTCTAACTTCAAATTCAGGAACTCATAAATTGCTGACCAGAATTCCGTAATTTTCGGGCACTCCCAGATCATGTGAATTAGAGTGCCAACTTCTTTATTACATCTGAGCTGTTAAGGCGATGCATTCACTCTAGTCTGACTGGGGTAAATAAACTCTATTTATCCCCTTCACTTGTATCAGCTGATCCCTGGCAATTATGACTGTATTCCTCCAGTTATGTATAAGCTCCTTCTCATGCCTATCTTCTAATATCAGAATATCCTTCTGCCACCTTGTCAATGCCCTGGTCAATGGGGAGGCTAGTTGGGAGATACGCACTGAATAAAAAGAAGATACTGGCTTACACAGATCTGTTCGTATAACTATTTTTTCAATTTCTCCATATTCTATCTTGACTCTGCCACTTCCGAATTGTTCTACACCTTAATTGGAAGTATCTAAAGAGGCTATTCCGAGGTATGCCAAAATTCCTCCTTTAGACTGTGAAAAGTTTTAAAGATTCCTTCTGAAAACAACTAGGCCATATACTTAATTTCATGCTTCTGCCAGAACTCAAAGTCAGGTAGTGTATCTAATTCCGGTAACTTTGCATTCCTCCATAGTGGTAATACAGGGGACCATCCCTCCCCTCCTCCCCTGTTGCCCCACACTCACACGTGTTCTTTCCATACTTTTATTACCGTAGTCATATTAGAAGTGAGACACCTAACTGGATATTTACCCATTCTATACAGAAAATTTGTCACAGCCTCATATGAACCTAAGAGTGCTGCTTCCAGCACTATTGCCGGGTTATTGGCATCCGCCCTTACTCACCAGCTTGCATATGTCAATTGGATGGCACAATAATATCTATACATATCCGGCAGAGCCAAACCACCCCTAGTATATGGAACCTTCAAGGTTTCCCTGGCCAATCTGGATTGCGTGTTAGCCCAGAGGAATGGAGTCAGTAGTTTGCCAATTGCCACAAAGTGAGATTTCTGAAGAACAATATACATATTAAAGTTTAGGTAGAATTATCATTTAAAAAAAGTTAATACGCCCTACTAAAGATAGAGGAAGAGTCTCCCATGCTTTCAGTTTTCGGTTTTCCATGGTCGGTAATATGTTATGTGGGATGAACTGCTGTTAGTGTTGATCGAGCACCAAAGTGCTCGGGTGCCCGAGTAGAACACTTTGGGATGCTCGGGTGCTCTACAGAGCACCTGAGCACAATGAAAGTCAATAAGAGAACCCGAGCATTAAACCAGACACCCCCTGCTCTGAAGAGGTGAGGGTGTCTGGTTCATAGGAAAAGGTCAGAAATTGATGGAAACACCACTGAATTGGTTCAGGAACACCATGGGGAAGATGTCTACATGCATCTTGGACTCCCGGGTAGAGATGGCCTTGTGGTTCGCCTGGAGGTTGTTTTGCGGCAAACTTTGCTAGTTCGCGAATCGCCAAACTTTGCAAGTTCGCGATTCGCCAAACATGCGAACATATGGTGATATTCGCATGCACCATATTTATTTACATAGAGCCGAACTTTGACCTATAACACATCCATCAGGTGGGACAGGACAGCCAATTGAAACGTTTCAGCACATGGACATACCCCCTACCTTATTAATAAACCCGATCAGGCCGCCATTTTACATTCAGTCTTTTGCCAGAGTAGGGAGAGGTTGCTGTGTGGAACAGAGACAGGCTGTTAGGGACACCAAACGCTAGCTAATAGGGCCACAAAAGTCCTTATAAGGACTGGTATAGTTGTGCTATCGATAGCTGTGAAATACTGAGGGGTGTGATATACTTATAATATACTTTCTAACATAGAAAGTATATTATAGTGCATTTGTATTGTGCAGCAGTTGTGTGCGGTTCTGCTGTGATACTGCAGCTATACAGAGGGACAAACGCTATTGGAATAACTAATTGCAACTGGTGTGATATACCAGTTGCCCCCCCCCCCCAAAAAAAAAAACTGATTGAGGCAGGGGTGTGATATACCTATAATCTACTTTCTATATAGTGCATTTGTATTGTGCAGCAGTTGTGTGCGGTTCTGCTAAGATACCGCAGCTATACAGAGGGACAAACGCTATTGGAACAACTAATTGCAATTGGTGTGCTATAACAGTAGCCCCCCAAAAAACTGATTGAGGCAGGGGTGTGATATACCTATAATATACTTTCTATATAGTGCATTTGTATTGTGCAGCAGTTGTGTGCGGTTCTGCTGAGATACCACAGCTATACAGAGGGACAAATGCTACTGGAACAAATAATTGCAACTGGTGTGATATACCAGTTGCCCCCCCAAAAAACTGAACAAGGCAGGGGTGTGATATACCTATAATATACAGTACTTTCTATATAGTGCATTTGTATTGTGGAGCAGTTGTGTGGGATTCTGCTGCGATACCGCAGCTATACAGAAGGACAAATGCTATTGGAACAACTAATTGCAACTGGTGTGATATATCAGTTGCCCCCAAAAAATGATTGATGCAGGGGTGTGATATACCTATAATATAATTTCTATATATTGCATTTGTATTGTGCAGCAGTTGTGTGCGGTTCTGCTGAGATACCGCAGCTATAGAGGGACAAACGCTATTGGAATAACTAATTGTAACTGGTGTGCTATAACAGTTGCCCCCCAAAAAAACTGATTAAGGGGTTTGATATACCCGCTTCCAGCAAATAATCATTAAGGGGTTCTATATATCTGCTTCCACAAATACTGCTCTTCTATAGGGACTTTGTCACAGGGTCATTTTAAAAATGACAGGCAGAGGAAGAGGCAGGCCATTCCGCAGGGGTGGTAGGATCGGGCAGGTGCACCAGGCTTGAGCCTAAGTGGGAAGTTGGAGAAGGTGCGTGCGATTATGTTAAAGGACTCACCAGAGTTGGTTGAGTGGCTCACTCAGCACCCTCCTCACTCTCTGCTATGTACACCCCCAAAGACACCACCACCACCATAGCCCCTCCATTCCCAGACCTTACCAATGTGCAGCCATTCTTGGCATCGGATGAGGAAGAGGAGGTAGCAACGGCCACCACCCAGCGGTCTGATGACAGTACCCAGATCAGCCCAAGGAGGGTGGTCCCCGCTGTTGCTGCCTACTCCGAGATCTCTAATGTCAATGGTGGTAAAGGTGACAATGATGACATGTTGATGGATGTCACGTGGGTGCCCACAAGAGAGGAAGAGAGTTCAGAGGGAGAGATGGAGCAGCAGATAGTGACGAGCAGCAGGCAGAACTTGCAGTGCAGAGGAGGCAAAAAGCAGACTGCAAATGTATCTGGAGCAAGCCATCCACCATGCACGATCACATCTGGCGCTCCCAGGACGCCAGCACATTTCTCTGCAGTGTGGGCTTTTTTTTAACATGTCAGCTGCTGACAATAGTGTTGCCATCTGCAGCCGTTGCTGTCAATGCTTAAGTCGCGGTAAGCCCAACACTCACCTAGGGACGACCGCCTTAAGAAGGCACCTTTCCTCCCATCACAAACCCAGGGGGAGCAACACCATCAGAATCCACAAAGCCACACTCCCGGCGCTCCACGTCCTGCCTCTTCTCCTTCTCTTTCTATATGGCTATGTTCAGCGGCAAGTGAATGTATCTCTGGTACACAGTGTCGGTGCCAAGACACATCTGAGCACAGACACGTGGTCTAGCAAACATGGCCAGGGAAGGTACATAACTTTTACTGCCCACTGGGTAAACCTACTGACGGCTGTCAAGCATGCAACCTGTGGCACCAGTGTGTATTTGGTCTTACAGCCACGGATTGCATGCAGGCCTGCCTCTTCTTCTCCTCCTCCATCTTCTGTCTTCTCCTCGGCTGACTCCTCCTTTTACACTGCTACCACCTCTTCCGCTGCACCCCCCCCAGCTCCCCAGAACCTATCCACGTGCCAGACGTTGCCATGCTGTGCTGCGGCTGTTGTGCCTGGAAGCCAAGAGCCAAAGAGCCACACCGGTCCTGCACTGCTTTCAGCTCTGCGGTCACTGGCCGACCAGTGGCTAACCCTGCTCAATTTGACAGTTGGTAAAATGGTGTGCGACAACGGTGCCAGTCTGCTGAGCACGCTGAAACAGGGCAAAATGACACACATGCCATGCATGGCACACGTCCTGAACTTAGTCGTGCAGCAATTCGTTGCCAAATACCCCGGGGTCCAGGACATCTTGCGGCAGGCCAGGAAAATCTCTGGCCATTTTAGAAGATCTTACACGGCCATGGCTCGCCTTGCTGACGTTTAGCAGCGACACCACTTGCCCGTCAGACGTCTAATTTGTTACTGCCCGATGCGCTGGAACTCCACCTTGTATATGCTTGATAGGCTTCTCCAGCAGAAACGTGCTGTTAACGACTACCTGTACGAACTCTGCGGCAGGACAGGTTCTGGGGAGCTTGGTTTTTTTCACCGCGCCAGTGACTGGTCATGCCCGACGCATGCCAGACTTCTGCGGCCATTTGTTGAGATCACCAAACTGGTCAGTTGCAGCCAGGGTGCCATCAGTGATATCGTACCTTATGCCTTCTTTCTGGAGCATGCATTGTGTCGTGTCATTGATCAAGCCGTCAAGGAGCAGAAAGATGAGGAAGTCGCAATGCTGAATGAATCCCCGGGGGGGCTACTCCATCTGAGACAAGTCAGCAGAAGTCTGAAGAGGAGTCAGAGGAGGATGGTGCCTGGGGGGAGGAGGAGGAGCAAGAAGAGCAGGCTTTAAACTTTTCTGGGATCCCTGGTGTTGTGTGTGGATGGGGGGAGGAGACCGAGGACGACATTCTCCTGGGCGATGAGCAAGAGCCAAGCCGCTCCACCGCTTCCAATTTAGTGCAAATGGGGGCCTTCATGCTCCAGTGTTTGAAGAGGGACCCCCATATAAAAAACATAAAGAGCAAGGACCATTACTGGGTGGCAACGTACTTAGACCCCAGGTACAAACACAAAATGGAGGACATGTTACCAGCATCACAGAGGGCTGTCAGAATGCAGCATTTCCAGGCCTTGCTGCGAGAGATGCTGCATTCTGCTGTTGCTGGTGCTGGCAGAGGAATTTCCACCCACAGAGAAACAGTTGCGAGTACAAATCCTACAGCGCATGCAAGAAGAGGGCGGTTTGAAGATGTGTTGGTCACTTTGGATATGAAATCATTCTTGCAATCAGCCCATCGACAGCCGCCCTCTGAATCCAGCCTCATGGAATGCCTAGACCGACAAGTGTCCGACTACATCGGGTTAATGGCCGATGTGGATGCTCTGAGAAGCGAGGAACCCCTGCACTGCTGGGTGTGCAGGCTTGACCTGTGGCCAGAGCTGGCACAATTTGCCATGGAACTCTTGGCTTGCCCCTCGTCCAGTGTCCTGTCCAAAAGGACGTTCAGCGCAGCAGGGGGGATTGTGACCGATAAGCGCACTCGCCTAGCTCACGACAGTGTGGACTACCTCACATTTTTTTTTAAATGAATGAGGCATGGATCTCGGAGGAATTCAACACCTGTGACGACAACTTTTAATTGAATTTCCTCATGCCAGCCCACCCATATCCGCCACCACCCAGAACAAATAATGGTCCCTGTCTTATGTAAATACAGCGGCATAAAAGGCCTTTTCTGTCCGGTGAATGCCTAATGTTTGGGACTTCGGAGGAATTCAACACCTGTGACAACCACGTGTTATCGAATTATCATTATTTTTTTTTTTTCAAGAGGGGGGTTTTTGTTAGCCATGTTTTTAATCCAATTTTAACTTTTAAACATATGTATTTGACATGTATTTTTACTGGCCTGCAGTAAATTTGATATCCAATGACCGCCTAATATACCCCCAGCCACATAATCACTTGATGTTTTCTGTCCAGTGAATGAATAATTTTTGGGGTCTGTAGTCAACTCAACTGCCCTGCAGTAAAAATTGATATCCATTGACCGTCTAATATACCTCCAGCCACATAATCACTTGATCTTTTATGTATGGTGAATGCATAATTTTTGGGCCTGTAATCTAACTGGCCAACAGTAAAATTGTTATACGGTGACCGCCTAATGTACCTCCAGCTACATTATCAATTGTTCTTTTCTGTCCGGTGAATGAATAATTTTTGGGGTCTGTAGTCCACTGGCCTGCAGTAAAATTGATATCAATTGACCATCTAATATACCTCCAGCCACATAATCACATGATCTTTTCTGTACGGTGAATGCCTAATTGTTGGGGCCTCGGAGGAATTCAACACCTGTGACGACCACGTATTATCGAATTTCACCTATTATCATTTGGGGTTTATTTAAGAGGGGGGATTTCGTTAGCCATGTTTTTAATCCAATTTTATATTTTTAGATCTTTTTAACATATGTATTTGACATGTATTTGTATTGGCCTGCAGTAAAATTGATATCCAATGGCCGTCTAATATACCTCCAGCCACATAATCACTTGTTCTTTTCTGTACATTGAATGAATAATTTTTGGGGCCTGTACTCCACTAGCCTGAAGTAAAATTGTTATCCAATGACCGTCTAATATACCTGCAGCCACATCATCACTTGATGTTTTCTGTACGGTGAATGCCTAATGACTGGGGTCTGTACTCCAATGGCCTGCAGTAAAATTGATATCCAATGACCATCTAATATACCTCAAGCCACATAATCACTTGATGTTTTCTGTCTGGTGAATGCCTAATGTTTGGGGCCTGTACTCCCGTGGCATAAAACAAAAATTTTCTAGGCTCCAGCAGGCCACATTTTTGACAGTTTCCCTTTAAGACGCTTAAAAATGGCCCCTGAGTAAAATACATATTTTTTGTGGGAATGTTTGCCATTAATCCCCCTCTGGTATGTCACTGTCCATGTTGTGGGACGATTTGTGCACTTCTAGTAAGTATTTGGTGGCTGCAAATATGACCTGAAGGTTTTTCAGGTTTGCCTGCTATTAAAGTGAATGGGGCCCGCTGCGAACTTGTGGTTCGCGAACATTCGATCGTGTTCGCGCAATCAAGTTCGCGAATCGTCCCGGCTGATGTTCGTCCATCACTACTCCCAGGTCGCTGCTGGGAACGATGTTGTCCGAGTAGTACGCCACTTTTACAGACTGACAATAATACGCACCAAACCGAAGATAAAATTGATTTTAGAGTAAAAATTGTTAGGAAACATACTTTCTGTATATTTACTTGTATATAAAGTGGAAGTGCTGCCAACAATTACAAGGAAGAGGCACTCTGATACAACCTGTATATCACATAAAGGAGGGCCTCATTCACATTGTGGTACAATTGTTCAGGTAGTGGGACTCCTACACTCATTAAGCCTATGCACTAAGTGAAGGGGCTGCCAAAAATTACAAGGAACCGGCACTCAAATACACCCTTTATTACACATAAAGGAGGGCATCATACACACCCTTGAATAATTATGATTGATGGCCTGCTGGTGACCCTCAAAAACATTAGGAGCAAGGGCCTGCTGGTGACCCTCTAAAACATTAGGTGCGAGGGCCTGCTGCTGATCTGACCATCTAAAACATTATGGGGAGGGCCTGCTGGTGACCCTCTAAAACATTAGGGGTGAGGGTCTGCTGCTGAGCTGACCCTCTAAAACATTAGGAGCGAGGGCAGCCTAATATGCATGTTGATATGATGGAGGAGGAGGAGGAGGACTAGAAAAGGAAGATTGAACCATATACCCTTTTTTGTGGTGGAAGTGGTGCATGGGTATACAGTGTATTTAGTACACCATAAAATCCACATTTAAAGTGCCTTTATGTTCAGACGCTTTCCTCTGGTGAAGTAGAGAAGTCAGGGGCAATCCAGGCCTAGTTCATTTTGATAAGAGTCAACCTGTCAGCATTTTCAGTTGACAGGCGGATGCGCTTATCAGTTATTGTGCCCCCAGCAACACTAAATACCCGCTCTGACAAAATGCTGGCGGCAGGGCAGGCCAGCACCTCTAAGGCGTAGAGCGCCAGTTCGTGCCACATGTCCAGCTTGGACACCCAATAGTTGTAAGGCACAGAGGGATCACTGAGGACGCTGACACGGTCTGCTACGTACTCCTTCACCATCTTCCAAAACTTTTCCCTCCTTGTGACAGTAGGCCGCGCATCAGGTTGAAGGTGCTGGCAAGGTGTCATAAAACTGTAGCAGGCCTTGGAGAGTGTTGCCTGTTTCTGTTGGAACTGCTGTGTGTTCTCCTCGTCTCCCCTCCTCTGTTGCCGAAGGAACTATGTACACTGCTGCCAGGGTTGTCAGCTGAAAATTTTTGGAGCAATTTTTCCACAAGGACCTTCTGGTATTGCACCATTTTGCTAGTCCTCTCCTCTATAGGAATGAGAGATCAGAAGTTCTCTTTGTAGCGGGGGTCGAGAAGGGTGAACAACCAGTAATCCATGTTGTCTAAAATCAGTAAATTGGGGTAGGTTTTGAGAAACCACTGAACCACTAAGTTAAACACGTGGGCTAGACATGGTATGTGTGTAAGCTTGCTGAGATCCAAAGTTATGGCCATTATCAGACACAACCATGCCTGGTTGTATATTGAGTGGCAAGAGCCACAGTTCAGTCTGGTCCCTTATATCCTGCCACAGCTCTGCGGCGGTGTGCTGTTTGTCATCTAAGCAAATTAGTTTTAGCTTGGCCTGTTGCCGCTTCCCCACTGCAGTGCTACACTGCTTCCAGCTACTGACTGATGGCTGACTGGTGCTACAAGATGAGAATTCAGAGGTGGAAGTGGAGGAGGAGGAGAAGGGGGTTGCAGCCACTAATGTAGGTGGTGGCGGAAATTCTGATGGAAGTAGGGCCCGAAATCCTTGGAGTCGGTAGCACCTGTGCCATCCCAGGGTACGACTCGCTCCCGGCCTCCACAACGTTCACCCAGTGTGCCATCAGGGAAATGTAGCGTCCCTGGCCAAAAGAACTTGTCCATATGTCAGTCGTTAAGTGGACCTTCCCAATAACTGTGTTGGTCAGGGCACGGGTGATGTTATGGGACACATGCTGGTGTAAGGCGGGGACAGCACACCGGGAAAAATTGTGTCCGCTGGGGACTATGTAATGAGGGACCGCCGCCGCCATCAAGCTGCTGAAAGCTTCAGTGTCCAAAAGCCTAAATGGCAACATTTCCAGGGCCAGCAATTTGGAAAGGTGTGCATTTAGTTCTATTGCCTATGGGTGGGTAGCTGGGTATTTGCGCTTTCGTTTAAAGGCCTGGGGTATGGACATCTGTACGCTGCGCTGGGACACAGAAGTGGATGTGCTAGCTGATGGTGCTTGCGAAGGTCCAGGTGCAGGGTGGGAGGCATCTGGCACTGTGTCTTGGACAGGGGATTGGCCAGCAGGTAAAACAGGGGAAGAGCAGGCAGTGGTGTGACTCGCAGACACTGATTGTGGACCCAGGTGTTCGGCTCACCTATTAGAGTGCTTTGATGACATGTGGCGGATCATGCTGGAGGTTGCTAGTGTTCACGCCCCTGCTCATTTTGGTACGGCACAGGTTGCAAATGACAATTCTTTTATTGTTCGCACTTTCCTCAAAAAAGCGCCAGACTGCGGAACACCTACCCCTTGGCAAGGGAGATTCCCGCAAGGGGGTGCTTCCGGGTACAGTTGTGAGACTGTTTGGAGTGGCCTGCCTTCTCCCTTTTGCCACCCCACTGCCTCTTCCAGCCTGTTGCGGTGCTGCGGATCCCTCCCCCTCTGTACTGCTGTCCTCGCTCGGCCTGCCACCTTCCCAGGTTGGGTCAGTGATTTCATCGTCCACTACCTCCTCTTCTACTTCCTCACTCTGGTCATCCTCCTGACTTGTTGACCTAACAAGAACCTGACTTATCGACAACTGTCTTATCCTCATCATGAATCTCTTGAGAGACTAATTGAGGTGGTCTTATTGGCAACTGTGTCTCATCATCATCATCCACCTCGTGAAACACTAATTGCCGTTCCCCACTGCATCTTTTTCTGACTCTGGATGCTCAAGAGTTTGGTAATCAATGCACAAGATCTCCTCATGTCCCTCTTCAAGCGGGCTTGGCAAGAGGGCCAAATCAAGGAATGGCGATGAAAAGAGCTCCTTGGAATATCCGAGTGTGGGATCACTTGTTTGCCAAGACTCTCCATGGTGGGACGAAGGAGGATCAGGGTGAGGATTCTGTTGACCAGATTCTTGGCTACTGAGATTGGACTTTGTGGAAGACAGGGTGGTGCTTAACCGAAGCATTATCTGTTGCAATCCAACCGGCCACCTGTTCGCATTGGTATGACTTCAAGAGTGGTGTCCTGCGCCGCCCTGCAAACTGGGACATGAAGCTAGGTATCATGGATGAATGTGTTTCTTGTGCTCTGGCAGCAGGCACAGTTTCACCGCACCCAGGGCCACAGCCTCGGCGTGCACCATCAGCAGCATGGCCACTTCCCCGTCCCTTACTGTTTGCCTTGCGCATATTAAATGGTATATATGCTTGCAAGTATGTCACACGTACAGTAGCACAGGTTTTGTAAGTGTATGCGCAAATAAATTTAACTGAATGTCACAGATATTTAGGATGCGCAAACGTTATAGAGGAGATGTAGCGCAGGTAATGTCGCTGTCACCAGCGTCGAAAAAAATTCTACTGAATGTCGCTGATATTAGGGGGACATGCACACGTTCAGGATTCATGTGCGGAGAATCCGCACTGAAATCCGCAGGTGTTCGCAGGCAAATCTGTGCGATCAATCCGCATTAATTGGTGCGGATTTGCGTGCGGATTTGGTGCGGATTTTCCGCATGCGGATTTCACTAAGTGAATGAAGAAAATCCGGTCAGGAAAAATTAAATAAAATTGACATACTGCGGATTTTAAAATCCGCACCGCAGGTCAAAATCCGCACGGAAAAAATCTGCATCATGTGCATTGAGAGTTTCAAATTCTCATAGAATACAATGTACATGACCTACGGTGCGGATTTTCCACACGCAAATCCGCGTGGAAAATCTGCACGCAATCCTGATCGTGTGCATGTAGCTATAGGATGCGCAAACTTTATACAGGAGAAAACTTAGTTTTCCCCGGCATAAAGCCAGATTGGTCTGTCCCCACAATGGATAGAATAACCGCCGTTAGTTGTATGGCCAATATCTTAGCCAATATTTTGGCATCTAAGTTTATGAGTGAAATGGGCCGGTATGAACTACACTGGTCCGGTGGCCTCCCCGCCTTGTGAATCACCACAATTGTAGCCTCAGAAAGGGAAGGTGGTAACTCTGAAATCTCTAAGGCATATTTGAACAACTTGCTCAGCCGGGTGCTAGGACCCTCAGCGTGCAATTTTTACTACTCGGCAGGGAAGCCATCCGGGCCAGGGGTTTTGTGGGAGGCCATAAAGCCTATTGCTGCCTGAATCTCAGCCGCAGATATTGGGAAATCTAATGTCTCTCTATCCCCCCCAGACAGTCTTGCAAGCTCAATTTGATCCAAGTATGCTTCAAGTTAACAACCGTGGGAGTATAACATGATGTACAGTGCCTTTCAAAAGTATTCACCCCCCTTGACTTTTTTCATATTTTGGTGCCTCACAACCTGGAATTAACATAGATTGTTTGAGGATTTGCATCATTTAAGTTACAGAACATGCCCACAACTTTGAAGATTTTTTATTTATTTTTTATTGTGAAGCAAACAACAAATAGGGCAAAATAACAGAAAAAGCCCCCTAAAGGCAATACTTTGTAGAGCCACCTTTTGCGGCAATCACAGCTGGCAGATAACTTACTTCTCTCACCATAAGTAAGAAGTCAGGACTACCAAATGCTAAACCGATACGTGACATAGTTTTACTAGAGGCTGAGTGACATGAAAACTGCCCGGCAGTAGGATTTTTCCACCTCGTGATGTTATGTGCTGCTGCCCAGTTGCTCAGAGATGAGTTTTGCCTAATTGAAGGTTTGAGTCTATCTAGCTGATTGCCCAGTCCTGCATTAAAGTCTCCCGGTACTATGAAAGGGGCTAGAGGTAATTGTGACATCTTGGTCATTATCTCATCTAGTAGGGATCTACAAAAGGGAGGTGGGATGTATAGTCTCTCAACAGTCAGGGGACTACTGTATTAAGGAATACAAAATTATATATCTACCATGGGGATCGGTCAGAACCGTCTGTAGCTGTAATGGAGTTCTCTTGCTGACAAGAATGGACACTCCCCTTGCATTACTCGTGTACGTCGCATGATAGGTCTGTCCCACCCAAGGTCGGCGCAAGGCCAATACCTTACGGTCTCGCAGGTGAGTTTCCTATAAAATAATCAGATCAGGATTTTAGGGTTTAAGATAGTTGAAGACCAAAGCCCTTTGATTTTACAATTCAAGCCCCTCACGTTCCATGAAATTATCTTAATCGTTGCCATGGCAAAAACCGACAAATATATCCCTTGATGTAGAATCCCACGCCGCTACGGAGACATTCACACATCCATTCACACCATTCTAAACCTATCTTGTAACCTTCCCGTCCCCCTCCCTGCCCACACATCCCGAACTTGTCTGAGCCTCGGATCCCAAACTAAAGTGGAATTTCAAATGAAAACCTGACACTGAGGAAACTAGCTCATCAGTGGTTTAAACAATTCCTAACTCTGGGGCGTTCTTTCCTACCTCTCACCCCTTCCCGCTAAGATGTGGCCCCTAGCGGCCAACTAAAGAAGGGTACTATTAGGAAAGAGCCCTTCACTGAACTACTCGCCCTATCCTTTCCCTGTTTAACCTTTCTCTGTAAAACTTGATATGTGTAAGATCAAAGAATAAAAGGGAAATCTCCATTAAAATTATGGTATTAATGAGCAGGCACTCTAATTATGGGTACATGGAGGACAATTTATTGTTTAAAAATATAGACATAAAGCAATCACAATGTTCATATAAAAATCACAATGTTCATAAAAATGATTAAATATCCATAGAAATAGTATTAGCAGCAATAGCAATGGTTAATATCAATAATGGCAGTAACAGTTTAAGGATATCAGCAATATTACAATGAATATACAAATAAAAATTAAAATAGAAAGCAGGAACAACTTGGATTAGTGGCAATTAGTTCCATGTACTAGTCCCCATAGAATATATATTGCACTGTTTGTTTGGAGTTCTTTGGATATCTCAGCAAAATAGCAACAATGTTTGTAGCAATTGTAGCAGCTTTGTTATTTGCTTGTGGCAGTGTTTGTAGCAATTTTACTAACAGTTGATCGCTAGATATCCACACGCTCAGATGCATGGAGGCAAATGACACCACTCCCCTTCCACCATGTGTGACTTAGATAAATAAAAACCATGACAACAATTTCTTAGTGGAATAGAAATGGCCGAAGTGCTTTATTAAGGGTAACCAAAATTAAAACCAATAAATAATTTAATAAATTAATTAATAATTAAAACCATAAACCATAACAATAAATACCACTTTCAAACCATCCATATAGACCAAGATCCACTCAGCATCAGCTGAGCGATACAGCCCCTCTAATAAAGCACAGCGACAGATAGCACAAGATTAGAGTAGGGGGGGGGGGGAGGGCGGGCGCTGTCCAGATCCGCGACGACTGCCCTGAGGTAGCGGCGAACCTGACAATATAAAGGGGACAAGTTTCCCGCCTTGCAGCCAGGAACAAATCAGATAGCTGGAAATCTCTCCCAGCAACAGGGCAGCAACCAATCAGCAGATCCGCTCCAGTTGCCATCCAGAATCTTCAACTTAAACAGCACCAGCTCCAACCGGATTCAGCATCCTGAGGTAAAATTTTACCTGAAAAATAAAGCGGGAAGGGAAAGAAAAGGGGGGACAAAGGGGGGTAGAGAACACCGATTGCCTAATAAACTTGCCATCAAATATGGGGTCATTGCCCCCATGTGTCCCCCAAGCTATACGCTCTGGTGGGCCCTTACAGTCTCACTTGTTTTAAGTATAGAGATAGGGAATGTTCCGTCTGTGCACATTCAGTGCTTAGTTTACTCACAGTTCAGCTGTTCTCTGGTGCGGCGTCCCGCTCCTGCTGTGAAAACAGACTGACCTTCGTATTGCAGATCCTCCGGTCACAGCTTATTCAAAGAGGTCGGCGTGTCACGTGTTATGGCAGCGTCCCTGTTGAGTGTCAGTTTCAGCTGTCGGGGTTCCGTTTAGGTCAGTTATCGTGAGTTCAATGTGTTCAATTCCTCTTGCTGGAGCGGATCTGCTGATTGGTTGCTGCCCTGTTGCTGGGAGAGATTTCCAGCTATCTGATTTGTTCCTGGCTGCAAGGCGGGAAACTTGTCCCCTTTATATTGTCAGGTTCGCCGCTACCTCAGGGCAGTCGTCGCGGATCTGGACAGCGCCCGCCCTCCCCCCCCCCTACTCTAATCTTGTGCTATCTGTCGCTGTGCTTTATTAGAGGGGCTGTATCGCTCAGCTGATGCTGAGTGGATCTTGGTCTATATGGATGGTTTGAAAGTGGTATTTATTGTTATGGTTTATGGTTTTAATTATTAATTAATTTATAAAATTATTTATTGGTTTTAATTTTGGTTACCCTTAATAAAGCACTTCGGCCATTTCTATTCCACTAAGAAATTGTTGTCATGGTTTTTATTTATCTAAGTCACACATGGTGGAAGGGGAGTGGTGTCATTTGCCTCCATGCATCTGAGCGTGTGGATATCTAGCGATCAACTGTTAGTAAAATTGCTACAAACACTGCCACAAGCAAATAACAAAGCTGCTACAATTGCTACAAACATTGTTGCTAACAAACAGTGCAATATATATTCTATGGGGACTAGTACATGGAACTAATTGCCACTAATCCAAGTTGTTCCTGCTTTCTATTTTAATTTTTATTTGTATATTCATTGTAATATTGCTGATATCCTTAAACTGTTACTGCCATTATTGATATTAACCATTGCTATTGCTGCTAATACTATTTCTATGGATATTTAATCATTTTTATGAACATTGTGATTTTTATATGAACATTGTGATTGCTTTATGTCTATATTTTTAAACAATAAATTGTCCTCCATGTACCCATAATTAGAGTGCCTGCTCATTAATACCATAATTTTAACTATTTAAAAGTGACAAGGGTGAGTCATAATTGAGCAAGAGCACCTGTTTCCAGAAAACCAGTGGAGAGCCGCCTTTTTTGCTATTTATTTTAAATCTCCATTAAACCCTATTCTTATCCACATCTCAAACATTTCTTACCCTCTGCCAAATCCCCCCGTTCCATGTAATCTACATCGGATTAACATCAGATATAAACGGAGAAGAACATTTGTATATGAAGTACCCTCAGTTAGAATAGGCTAAGAAATAACTTTCTTCCTCCCTTAGGGCGGCGAACGTGCCCCCCTTACTTTGTCATTTTCCTCCCTCCTTCTTACCCCCATTGCGCCTATTTCATTACAAAAGATGATGCACCCTGATCAAGAAATTATTTAGCTGAGTTTAGCGACCATATCATCGCCTATCCCTCTGAGACTGTCTAGAATCCAGCCAGGTCGAAGCTTCCTCAGACGTCTGAAAAAAGTGAGTTGTCCCGTCCACCTGCACACGGAGCCTGGTCGGGTAAAGCATTGCGTACTGTATCAATAAATAAGTGGTTGGCTCACACCTGGTGGCTATGATGGGTGCTACTAGCTCACAATTGGGTGCCCTGCCCCAAAATGAGGTAATAGAAAAGCGATTGAGAAAAAAAGGTGAGTGAGCACTCACAACATTTGGACCATAAGGATATATTTATTAGTAATTGCAGGAATAACCTGTATAATAACCTGCTTATTCCTGCAATTACTAATAAATATATCCTTATGGTCCAAATGTTGTGAGTGCTCACTCACCTTTTTTTCTCAATTGCGTACTGTATGCCTAATTCTCTCAGTTTGGCCTGGACATGTGTAAATTGTCTCCTCTTCTTCTGCACTTCAGTAGTAAAATCCGGATAAAGGGAAATCTTCGTGTTTTCATAGGAGATATTGCCCTTTTTCCTAGCCACCACCAGGATACTATCATAATCTATGTAGTTTAGGATTTTCATTATAAATGGTCTTGGCAACGAGCCTGGAGGTAGAAGTCTAGTCAGGATTCTGTGAGGCCTTTCAATAACGAAGGATTGAGAGAGGTGCAGAGGGGAGAGCACCGACCTGATCAGATTCTCAGTAAAGACCTCAGGTTCAGTACCCTCCACCCTTTCAGGGGAGACCAAGTATAAAGATATTATTTCGCCTATTGCGGTTTTCCACGTACTCTGCTCTAGCTTGAAGGATCTTTACTTTGTAGGTGATCTATTTTAGCAGTTAAGGCTGCGTGGCAAGCTTCTATGGCCAACATAATTTTGTCGGTTTGTGATGTTTCCTCAGGTGTATCCACGGCTATGTCGTGCTTCTCTGTTTGGCTCATGCTGTCTACCAAGGCCTTGCCTGGTGTGCCAGGGGGTGCCGACGCGGTTTTTCACCCCCCATATACAGCCTTCCCTACCCCTATGCACGTCTAGGAGTAAGTTAGACCGCTTTGTAAGTATAAGCTGCGGATCAGATAGCCAATAGTATGCCTCTGTATAGGTATGATGGGTCTCAATAATTCTTTCCATTTATAGGCGCACTGGTCTATATGTGCTGTATCCAGGTTGTCAGGCTTTCCTTAGGTGGTAGTCTCTACTTGTATAGAACACTAATCCTCCGTAGAGGAAAGCTTATTATGCAGGTGTAGGGTGCAGATGACTAAGGGCTCTCTTCCCCTGCCTTTACACCCTGTTGTTGTGTACCAGCAAATGTCCACGGCCACAGGCGCAAGATGGCTGCCGCATGTGCAGAGGGTGAGATCCGCTCTTCTCCTACGGGTAGGAACAGAGTCCTGTGGTCCCGGAGGTCACTGGGCTATCCCGATACCCTCTCCCTGGGCTTCCCACGCCTCACCGCTCCCGTGATCTGCGCTGCCTTGTTCCGACAATCTCCTCCAAGAAGCCGGCTCCCGCGTCTGTCAGGTACGGAGCCGCTCACATTCCTCTCTTGCAGCAGCCTCCTTCTTGCCGCTCTGGTGTGTCAGGGAGGGTCCAGGGTTCTTTACCAGGTGGGGAAGGTGGTCGTCAGGAGAGAGAAAGATGGGGAAGTCAGGATTTAATGCAGGATTCTGAGGAGAGCTCCCTGCAAAGCTTCCTCACGCCATGCCTACCAGGCCAAGCCTCCCTTAAATTCAAAGTGCAGTGTCTGGCACTAGTTAAGTAAGAATAAAGGTTGGAAGACTGCGAATGGGCACTTGTGGGTATCGGTTTCCTCTGTAAGGTTCAGACTTGAACTTTATCTGGCCTAGTGGTGGTTTGGGTGATGGGTGTCTGAGCTGTAGTTCCTTACCTTGCAGCAGTGTCTGTAACGCAGACTTTTGCTAATCACTCTGCTGCCTTGTTTCTCAAGCAGGGGCGGACTGGGATCTTAAAGTGGCCATGGAAAAAAAAAAGTGTCCCCTCAGCTTAGGGGGTTTGTGGTCTTTTTACTTTATGGTGTCTGGTCTGGAGTCTGATTACAGGGTCTGTTCTATTAAGACAACATGTTCCCTATTGAAAGGATCGACAGGGATTTGTCATTAGTATATCACCAGTAATGTGTAAATGTCATGTTTTCATCAAAAAAGCAATTTTAGCATATGTTACTGCTGCAGCAGCATTATGCATAAAGCAATCTTTAGTTTCTTCACATACCACTGTTTTCCTTGAGTTTTTCCCTTAGCTACAGCTGTTTAAACATTTACAATATGAGGACCTTCTCAAGATGGCTCCTCTGCCAGTTCTCTGAGGCCAAAACTGCTTTTCCTCACTTCATATACGCACTTGCTGTAGCCAGCAGCTCCCTGCCAGCCAATCAGATTGGATTACTGAGAGACACGCCTCCTCACTCTGAAGCCTAATGCAGGCATGCAGTGTGAAGGACCGCCCCTCTGTCTTCCTGTCTTCTTAGCTGGAGACAGACAAGCCATAGCAACTGTCTTTTATGGGAGCAGTGGAAAGGGACAGAGGACATTAATGAAAGCTGTTATTATAAGGTAATTACAGATCTTTTGACAATCATTGACAGAGTAACTCGGGTATACATGCCTAGCTCTAATAAACTAGCAAGTAAAATAAAAATATGACAGTTACACTTTAAACAATTTATATCTACAGTATGTGTAAGGCACCAAAGCTTCGTTCACATTGGCATTCTTATTTCCATTGTTCTGCCCCAATAACAAGTGCTGATGGACAGTTATGGCGTCCAAAGGACCCCACTGATTATAATGAAGTCTGTTGGGTTTCCGGCTAGCAACAAGCATTTTTGTAATGACCGGCGTCACGCAAAGGGAAGGCCCTGCCCAAGGGAGAGGGAAAGGTGGTGACCCCTGACTCACCTTGCGGCTGGCACCTGACTGCCCTGACGTCCCTAGACGGGTTCCTCACCCGTACGCCGATCACGTGCCTAAACCCTGGCTTTCCCTAAGATGAGCCCTAGGTAGTGAACGGGGCGGTGGGATCACTAGCCCCCACCACTGTCACTAAGAGGGAAACGCCAAGGAGAGGACAGACAATACAGACAAACACATAATCCCAGGTGGGCGACCACAGCAGACCACAAAGGCCCAACAGGGATCCGGAGGGTAACGTTCTGGAAGAACAACCAGAGAACGCAGCAACACAGCTCCAGTGGGTCAGTATAGAAGTCCAGGCAGGAAGCTCTATATCTGGCAACCAGAGAAGTGTGAGAGGGGCATATAAGGAGGTTGGGAGTGACGGACAAGAAACAGCTGAGGAGAAGGAGCTACGGATCCCTGAGTGAGCCAAAAAGGGTTGCAAAGCAAACCCAGAAAGCTACCATAAAGAAACAGCCCTATCTTACATAGAGCGCGCAGCCAACCACTGCGACTTCCTGACCCCGGGTATAACGGAGTCAGGCGTGGGTCTTGACACCCTCGTGACAATTTTGCTGGGTGAAATAGGACAGCATGTGACATAAAAAAGTACAAATTTCCCTCAAACGACACCTCTGATTTCTGCAACAGAGGTGTCATTACCCTCGGCATTATCAACCCTAACAGGCAGTATGCCTGGTTCACTAGGGTTGATCATGCTGACAGATTCCCCTTAATGCAACAGTATATAGAAGACAAGTACCACACATCCACATGTTATACATCCATCTGCTGCTGCTATGGGCTTTGTATACATAAGCCCAGCACCCGTCTTTCAGGATAAGCCTCCTTGGCTCCGGGCCACACCAGCACCATGTCAACACCAGCTGCCATACAGTACCGCACCAGGTGTTTTTAACTAACAAAAGGCTTATTACCTGCTTGGTGTTAGTCTGTTTTCTGACGCCTCAGGAAAAGATGAACTTTTGCAGTCCTTTCACACAGCGCAGCACTGCGTGCTATCTGTTACTGCTGTCAGGCTGTGCCTGTGGGGCTTAGGGTCCATTCACACGTCCGTATGTGTTTTGCAGATCCGCAAATTGCGGATCCTCAAAACACGGACACCGGCAATGCACGTTCCTCATTTTGCGGACCGCACATTGCCGGCACTCTCATAGAAAATGCCTTTGCGGACAAGAATAGGACATGTTCTATTTTTTTGCGGAACGGAAGTGCGGAACCGCAAATGCGAATGCGGACAGCACATTCTGGCCCCATTGAAAATGAATGGGTCTGCACCCGTTCTGCAAAATTGCGGAACGGATGGGGACCCATTTTGCTGACGTGTGAATGGACCCTTAGCCTGACAGCAGGGATTCTGTTGGACTGCTGCAGGAAAAGTAAGCCAAGCCCAGCAAGGACCATCGGAGCTTTGTTGATGAGGTAGCAGTGGACTGAACAGGTGACCACTGTTTGGTTTGTTACTTTATGGCTAGGTCTACACGACGACATTTGTCACGCGACAATTTTTATAATGGCAGTCAATGGGTGTCATTCGAGATGGATTTTTCTGCGACTGTTGCGTCGCAGTCGCAGCATGTTGCATGTTGCAGTGCGACACCATAGACTGCCATTATAAAAATTGTCGCGCGACAAATGTCGTCGTGTAGACCTAGCCTTAAACATTTCCTGTGGCTGCTTTCAGTTGTATTTCTAACAACCCCCTTAAAGGGCTTCTCTGGCCTTGTTGCCAACAACCCTTTTGGTACGGACTCGTGCCCCTGAACATGAAAAAGGGGAGACTCCTCTGTCCTGCTGCTGCTCCATTCCCAGCCGCTTCCAGAAATGTGGATGTTCAAAAATGTTCATGCATTAGACCACCCAGTAATCCCCAGTAATCCACAAGTAGTTAAAGGGATTGTAGTTAAAGGGACCTGTGCCCCTGAACATAAAAACTGCACTCACTGTCCTGCTGTGTTCTGCTCCTCACAGGACTAGGCAGTGGCTGGGTCCCATGACTGCTGCAGCCAGTGACTGGACTCAGTGGTCACAGTGGCCTGAATGCTACGTCACAGCAGTGATGCACTGTTCAGGCCTCTCTGTGACCACAGAGGCTTGTGACTTGCCGCAGCAGTTATGGGACCCAGCCACTGCCTGGACCTGTGGGGAGCAGAACACAGCAGGACAGTGAGTACAGTTTTTATGTTCAGGGGCTTTAATTCCTTTAAAGAGGAAGTGTTTTACTCAGCCTGCCAGTGCCGGTATATTTTTTTTGTACTGGCCATGATAATGGCCGGTAATTTTATTATTGAATGGGACAGGGGAGGAGTCCTCTGCATTGTATAAGCTTGCATGTGCCCGCTGCCCCCTTAAAACAGGATGAGTATTGCTGTGCACTTTCGGTTTTGCTCCCATTTTGCATGAGCTGAACTCAAAGATCTGAAATATTTTCTACAGACACAAAAGACCCAATCTGTCTAAATCTGTGTTAGTGAGCACTTCTCCTTTGCCGAGATAATCCATCCCACCTCACAGGTGTGGCATATCAAGGTGCTGGTTAGACAGCATGAATACTCCACAGGTGTGCCTTAGACTTCCCACAATAAAAGTCCACTCTGAAATGTGCA
This sequence comes from Bufo gargarizans, assembly GCF_014858855.1. NCBI lineage: Eukaryota > Metazoa > Chordata > Amphibia > Anura > Bufonidae > Bufo > Bufo gargarizans. The sequence goes on along the minus strand of NC_058083.1, from coordinate 471,647,243 downwards.
CACTTTTGCCTTTATCTTTATTTTGGATCACTTCCGCAGCCGCTGGCACACCACAACTATTTATTCTCTGTGCCGCTCACTACACTTAGAATTATAGATAGATACGATAGATAGACAGACAGATGATATGAGAATAGATAGATAATAGATAGATAATATGCAGGCAGGGCAGATGGTACATGGATCAGATTGATGTGTAATATTCCTATCAATCAGTACAACGATGAACTACAATAACCAGAGCCATGTCTCCTCCTGATGTATGGAGAGAGGATTAGATGGAGAGCTGGTGTCCTCCTCCTCTCCTGCTGGTCTTCGGGGAGGAGATCCGGCCTCCCCTCCCCCCCTGATTACACTGCAGCAGTGGCGGAGGATTAGGTGCTGGCAGTCCGTGCATTGCTGCTGCTGCTGCTGCTGCCGGTGAATGGCTGCGCCCCGCTGCTGCCTCCTCCATCCGTCTGTGCTGGTCCCATAGGGAGCCCCTGATCCCTCCTCCTCCTCCACCAGAGCTGTCAGTGTCCTCTGCTCACCATGGGGGAGATCCCTCATCTGGTCAAGATCGCGGTCTCCCTTAAGATCCAGCCCAATGACGGTCCGGTGTATTTTAAGGTGGACGGACAGAGATTCGGGCAGAACCGGACGATCAAATTATTGACCGGAGCCAAATACAAGATCGAGGTGGTCCTGAAACCGGGGGCGGTGAGAGCCAAGTAAGTGCCGGGGGTCTGGGGGGTGCAGCCTGGGAAGGGTTAATCCCCCTGTCTTCTCCTTCCTTCCTCTTGCTCCGTGCTGTCATCAGCAGAAATCCCAGGAGCACACAAACAGCGGCCTGAGGCCTGGGGCCATGTCTGCAAGGCTGTCATCCTTCTGCAGGACTGATCAGTGTGCAGATGAGGACCATGTATGGTGAGGCCAGAAGATCTGTCAGTCTGTACGTGATATGGGGCAATCAGCGCCAGCGAGCCATCAGATTTGGGTTATGGTTCCTCAGAGGGGATCAGGACCCAAAAAAATACCAACTATGGTCCCAAGTATTGCTGTGATGATGGCGGTGAGCCCCTGAATCCAGGCGTGTCCGTAGGCCTTACGTGGAAGTGAGATCCGGGTGAAAGACATGATACTTTACATTATAGCTTTGTTAGGCCCTGTGCACGCGACAATGTCCGGATTTCAGTCCACAAATCACAGATCAAGCGCACATACAACAGGTCCGCCAGTGTCATGGGTACAAATCTGCTGACAGGTGCCCTTTAAAGGGGTTTTCTGGGAATAGGAAATTTCTAATTACCTGCTGCGCGCTGCTCTAAGCCCCCGCTGTGTCCGTGTTCCGGACCCCGCGGTGTTTACATCCGGCGCTGTATGGTCACATGCTCCGCTGCAGCGGACATGGCCACAAGCGAGATATCAGCCAGTCATTAGATAAAAAGTCATTATTGCTGGAAACCCCCTTTAATATGCTGTAGATCGAGAGCTGCGGCTCGGATTTCCTTCATCGGGGCAAATATTCAGTTTGCTGCCCTCGCCTAGTATCCGCATTCCCTCTCTAGGGCAGAGTGGCTTGTTGTTACCCCCTGGCACTCAGCATGTCGGCTGCACACCCTACTGAAAGGTTTTTGGGGTCACACATGTTTTGGGATTTTCAGATTAACTATCAGGAAATGGAGATTTATGGCAGAGCATATGGTGATTGTATGGAGGAGAGCGGGAAGGAACACAACCACGTCACCCGGCGTGGGACAGATGATGATGCAGCAGTCTGGAATGGCTCTTCGTTACATCGCTATTAATTATATTATGTAACATTAATAATTCCAGTAGACTCTGCGGATACATTGTTTTTTGTATTAACTTTACAGGGTCAGTGAAGTGGTAATGGCAGTGGTGCTGCTTCCGGATCAGTGACTATTTCCCGATGATATTGCTGGAAGGACTTGCGTGCTCTTTCTAGGAAAATATTAATTATTCTTTGTTCATAGTCATGCATTAATTCTCAGCATTAAAGGGGTTGGCCTTATATATATACACACTGAACAAAAATATAAACGCAGCACTTTCCATTTTTTCTCCCATTTTGCATGAGCTGAACTCAAAGATCTGAAACATTTTCTACAGACACAAAAGACCCATTACTCTCAAATATTATTCACAAATCTGTCTAAGGGCTCGTTCACACGAACGTTTTTTGCGTTTCGTATACAGGCCATTTTTTTAGTTCCGTATACGGTCCGTATACAGAACGTATACAGAACCATTCATTTCAATGGTTCCGCCAAAAAAACGGAATGTACTCCGTATGCATTCTGTTTCGGTATTTCCGTTTTTCCGTTCCGTTGAAAGATAGAACATGTCCTATTATTGCACACAAATCACGTTCCGTGGCTCCATTCAAATCAATGGGTCCGCAAAAAAAATTAAACACATACGGAATGTACTCCGTATGTCTTCCGTATCCGCTCCGTTTTTGCGGAACCATCTATTGAAAATGTTATGCCCAGCCCAATTTTTTCTATGTAATTACTGTATACTGTATATGCCATACGGCAGGGGTGGCCAACCTTACATACACGAAGAGCCAAAAAAAACAACAACATATGACTACCAGGAGCCACAAGCTATACAATTACACACGAGTCACCGTATTTTTCGCCCTACAAGATGCACCTAGGTTTTCACAAAGAAAAATAAGATAAAATTAATATTTTTCATCCGATCTGAGGTCTGCTAAATTATTTTTTCTTTTTCATTAGCAGAGAAAAAAAAACAAAAATGTTTTTTTCAGCAGACCTCAGATCAGACTCCTAAATCAGATCCCCAATCTTAATCTAAACTACAATAAGATCCCCAAACCTCATCAGAACTCCAAATCAGACCCCCAATGCTCGGATCAGGCAACACAAATCAGACTCCCAGTGTCAGACCCTCAGTGCTCAGATCTCCCCCCATGATCAGACCTGAACAACCCATGCTCAAACAAGACCCCCATAATCAGATCTGCCCCCTCATGCTCCGATCATCCCACTCATGCTTAGATCAGACCCCCATTGTTCAGATCAGGACCCCCCCATGCTCAGATCAGACCCCCATTGTCCAGATCAGGACCCCCCCCCCCATGCTCAGATCAGAACCTCCCATGCTAAGATCAGACCCACATGCTCAGTTCTATAATTAAAAAAATATATCTTCCCTCCTGATCAGGCACTGGGCTCCTGCTACTCTGCAGGTCTGACACGCTCTCTACTGTGACCTGATGAGCACAACGTCGGGTCACAGTGCGTGTCTCCACGTACTACGTTCTCGCACTGTGTGCATCAGGACGTAGTGGAGAGTGAGCTGGAGCTGCAAAGTAGTAACAGTGCCCGATCAGGAAAAGAGATCTGAGCCTGGGGTGGAGAGTGAGCCGGCCTGACTGCTTCCCGGCTCCACAGCTAGAGCCGCACTCGAAGAAGCAAAGAGCCGCATGTGGCTCAAGAGCCACAGGTTGGCCATCCCTGCCATACGGAAAAACTGAACGGAACCGTAACGAGATCCTGAGGCCCATTGTTGTGCCATTCATCCACGACCATCACCTCATGTTGCAGCATGATAATGCACGGCCCCATATTGCAAGGATCTGTACACAATTCCTGGAAGCTGAAAACATCCCAGTTCCTGCATGGCCAGCATTCTCACCGGACATGTCACCCATTGAGCATGTTTGGGATGCTCTGGATCGGCGTATACAACAGCGTGTTCCAGTTCCTGACAATATTCTGTAACTTCGCACAGCTATTGAAGAGTGGACCAACATTTCACAGGCCGCAATCGCCAACCTGATCAACTCCATGCGACGGAGATGTGTTGCGCTGCGTGAAGCAAATGGTTGCCACACCAGATACTGATTGGTTTTTTGACCCCCCCCCCCCCCACACACACACTAAGGCAAAACTGTGCACATTTCAGAGTGGTCTTTTATTGTGTGCAGTCTAAGGCACACCTGTGCAATATTCATGCTGTCTAACCAGCACCTTGATATGCCACACCTGTGAGGTGGGATGGATTATCTCGGCAAAGGAGAAGTGCTCACTAACAGATTTATTAGACAGATTGGTGAACAATATTTGAGAGTAATGGGTCTTGTGTATGTAGAAAATGTTTCAGATCTTTGAGTTCAGCTCATGCAAAATGGGAACAAAACCAAAACTGTTGCCTTTATATTTTTGTTCGGTGTATAATCACTGGCAGCACATTCATGTAACCTGATTAATATATATTGAGGCATTTCACATTCCAGAGGAGGGCTTTTTACCCTGAATACCAGATTTTATATGAATGAGGGTCTGGGTATTTAAGAAAGGATTTTTTTTTTTTTATTCATACATCAGTTTCATAATCCAGTTGCCAAATTTTCACATCAAAATCAATTAAAGAAAAATGACCGGACGTTTCGGTCTTTATAGACTTTCCTAAGCGGTCAGATTTTATCTCCAAATAATCAGTACATAGGACATGTCGTCATTGTCAACCAGTATGAAAACTCAAGAAAGAAAACAAGGACTAATTTTTTCTTTTTCTTTCAGGGTTATCCCCTTTTCCTTCCTTTTTCTCCCAAAGGACTATATGATGCCATAATCATGTCTATTATAGCTTACTACTACCTTCAATCATGTCTATTATAGTTTATAACCATCTTCAATCATGTAAATTACCTTCAATCATGTGTATCTGGTGTACCACCTGATACTGATCACTATGCCTTCTTGTGTACTATAGATAGCTAGTTTGTTTATTTCATTTTAATTTTCGTCTGTCCTTGTTTTCTTTTTTCCTTTTTTTTTCTTTCTTGAGTTTGCATACTGGTTGACAATGACGACATGTCCTATGTACCGGTTATTTGCAGATAAAATCTGACCGCTGAGGAAGGTCCATAGAGACCGAAACGTCTGGTCATTTTTCATTAATTGATTTTTGATGTGAAAATTGGGCAACTGGATTATGAAACAGATGTATGAATAAAAAAATCCTTTCTTAAATGCAAAACTGAATGGTCTGAGTGCCTCAATCTCTAAACCTGGCTATTTTAGCCCTTGTTGGCAGCAGAAAACCCTCAGAGTGCGGTTCTCCATTTCTCCACTATTGAGGATCTGTGTAGACCCAGCTGTCACCAGGCTGAGGACCTAATGGGTTGGGAAGTCTAGTACTGATTGTGTGCAATAGCTGGGAACTATATACTGATAATGATACAGGCAGGATTATTATGAAGCAGTTTAGGCATGTTGTGCATTTTGGCTGGACAACCAGGGACCACAAACCCTAGAAAAGGACCGCCAACCCAACACCTTGCCTCTTTGACACAAATCCTATATCCCTCAGTAAAGTCTGCAGTGGACATACATACGTTTGGTCGGACTGGAGCACATTTTCCCATGTAATCATTGATTAACCAGTTTTATGACATCTCTTTCAGGACTATCAATTTAGGAGGATTGGTCATTCCCCTAGAAGAGAAATCTAGAGATCCTCAGACGGTTTGTTACACAGCCTTCTATGATACGGAGGGAGTAACCCACACCAAAAGCGGGGAAAGGCAACCACTCCAAGTCATGATCCAGGTATTTTACCAGTCATTTAAAACTTTTTATGTGGTCAAATAGAAAATTCATAGTTTTTTTTCACAGTTGTTTTGTCTCCCATTCCCTACTGTCCAGCCAGGTTGATCATAAAAGAATGATAGCTATGGGTTTGGCCCACCATTACTGAGGACACGAGGGTTAGAGAACTGTTGAGGCTTGGCTTAGCCACTATTCATCTAAATCGACGAGCCGTTGAAATACCTAAATGTGAGTGTTTGACTGTTTCAGCAGCCCTTTTAATTTGTCTGTAGAGCAGCTGAACAATCATGGCCAAATCATTGGCTGGAGAGAGGGGATTTGAGATCCCTTGTTCTCAGTGATTGGATGGTCATAAATTTAAAAGAAAATGAAATTGTAGCTGAACAACCGGTAACTCGTTAGTCAGAGATGAATGTTGGTTCTTTTCAGCACTACAGCAATGGAACATCAGAACTTCTTCTTCTCTCCGGTGGAAGATGGGGTGGTACCTAATAATATTATTTAGATATTTCATTATCCATAGTCTTGGTTGTAGAGTATGAAGTGGAAAATAAGCACCGGCCAGTGATTTTAATAGATATAGATGTTGGGGGTAAATTATTTCTCAACGTGTGGTGCACAATTCTCCTTGTGTCTTGTGTTATGTATCGGGGGCATAACTGGAAGCTCATGGGCCCCATTACAAAATCTGAAACAGAGCTTCTGCTATGTGGCTCGCTCAGGCATCAGGGGCGGTATATGACTGCTACCCCTGCACCTCCCTTACCCTTTTTTTATTTGTAATATATATATTTTATGTCCTTTTGAACTTGAGGGACTTGCCATAAACTTACATCCTCACATTCTAATATTTCTCTTTATAATTTCTGTTCGCATTCACACCCATACCATGGTTACATGCATGCTGACGCGGTGCCCACATGTACTCTAGTGTACTAATATACAGACAGCATTTCTATATATATAAGTGATAGCTATCTACTACATACAAAACATTTGAAAAGCACGATGCTTTCCAGAATCCAGAAGATTCAATAGAACACGCAAACCCCTTTGACACTGGTTAGAGATTTCTGTTACTGGAAATCTGACGCAACATCCTAAATAACCGGCCATCAATCTGATGGGTTGTTTGCTTATAATATTGAGCAGTATCAAAGGGGTCAGAGTAGGGCTGCAGCTAACGATTATTTGGATAATCGATTAGTTGTCGATAATTTCATCGATTAATCAGGAAAAACATCAAATTGACAAAAAAGGGGTTTATATGATTTTACTTGAAAAATTTGGTACAAAGGCCATATTAAAACAATTTTAGGAGTTACATAATTATCAAAATTACATTAATTATATAAAAATACAATAGGAAAAGGGGGGCTAATTTTTGTTGAGGGAGGGGATTATTTACATTTAATAAAACTAGTCTGTGTACCCTGGTATGTACACTCCTACTAATCACATGGGGGTATGTGCAGACTGGGAAGAGCATTGCATCATAGTGTCTGTACTACAGACGCTAGGGTACATTGCTTTGCACATACCCCCATGTGTATAGGCCTGGGACACTGTGGCAATGCGGCAGTAACAGTGGCAGCATGAGCCCTGAGCAGGGCACATTATACAGCGGGAAACTGGCCTACTGACGGCAGGTGGGCTTAGCATGGTATGGGTGAGGTCCTCCAGGGCAGGCTGAGGCTCCATAAAACGTACGCACGACGTAGCGCGTCAGGTGGGGCGGGGGGGGGGGGATCAGAGCAGCAGCGCCTGTGTTCTAACAAAAATCCTTACTCGTGAAAATACCTTACCCCTCGTGACTTCTGGGGGGGTGGGTGCACCTCAGCGCAAGCGCACTACCACAGCACGGGTATGGTAAAATTACAAGGAGCGCTGACTTACGGACACCGCGTGTGCCCCATTAGGGGTAAGGAGATCTGACGGTCTTTTCTCCTTACCCTCACACTACGCACGCGCAGATTGTGAAATATCCTTACCCTCACAAGGGTTAGGGTTATGCCCCCCAATATGCTGCACCCACCCCCCCCGTATGGCTGATAGTGCTGGGAGCAAAAGGTGATTTCACAATCCGCGCGTGCACAGTGTGAGGGTAAGGAGAAAAGACTGTCAGATCTCCTTACCCCTGAGTCAGCGCTCCCTGTAATTTTACCTTACCCTTGCCGTGGTAGTACGCTTGCGCTGAGGCGCACACCCCCGGAAGTCACGAGGGGTAAGGTATTTTCACATACTAAGAATTTTTGTTAGAACACCTGATTGGTGAGCGGACGGTCAGAGGAGGGTGGTACTGAAAGTCAAGGGTCAGGGACTTAAAGGGAATCTGTCACCTAATTTTACCCTATAGAGCTGCGGACATGCACAGATAGTTCTCCGCTAGCTTGTCCGCAATATACCTGTCCCATAGCTCTGTGTGGTTTTATTTCGTTTAAAAAACGATTTTATAGATATGTAAATTAGCCAAGTAAGGTGCCCAGGGCGTGGTTACTTACGGTTAAGGAGCCCAGCCACGTCCCCTGTGAAGGAGCCCAGCACCGCCTGCATCCAGGAATCTCCTCCTTGCTCACAAAGTTACAGTGCCGTAATCTCGCGATGCGCGAGCTAGCGCATGCGCAGTTCGTTCACTGAGGCTGATGCCAGCAAAGGGAACGAACATTTTGCTGGCACGGTGCATGCGCTAGCTCGCGCATTGCGAGATTACAGCACTGTAACTTTGTGAGCAAGGAGGAGATTCCTGGATGCAGGCGGTGCTGGGCTCCTTCACAGGGGACGTGGCTGGGCTCCTTAACCGTAAGTAACCACGCCCTGGGCACCTTACTTGGCTAATTTACATATCTATAAAATCATTTTTTAAACTAAATAAAACCACACAGAGCTATGGGACAGGTATATTGCAGACATGCTAGCGGAGATCTATCCCTGCGTGTCTGCAGCTCTATAGGGTAAAACTAGGTGACCGATTCCCTTTAACTGCGGCGGTGCGGGAGCGTGCGGGACCCGCACGGCTGATTATTTGATAACTGGATTCGTCGACAACAAATCCTGTTATCGAATATTATTGATAACGTCGATTAATGGTTGCAGCCCTAGGTCAGAGTGCCCTATGTACTCCTTTCAGTTTTTAAATTCGCGGTCTGATTGATGGTCTGAGATCAGACTTCATCAATGTGATCTGTGAGATATCAGACCAATGGACAAGTGTGACGCTGTTCCTAGAGAAGGAGACCTCTTCATGGGCAACCCCTTTAATGCTGGCTATACACATAAGGTAAAAGTCAGCCCAACTTGCCTGATTTTATGTGTTTGGGGGTCTCCAGATTCTGTCCTGACAGCAGATTTTGGGGGAATAAGGGACTATACATTGCATGGTGCCCCCTTGTTCACTTTGAAGGCCCCATTCTAGACATAGGTGTGGGTCCCAGATGTGGGACCCACACCTATTGGACATTGGTGGCATATTCTAGTGATATGCCACCAAAGTGTGAAATAGGCCTACCTCTTTAGATACTTCATTCACCCTTTAATGGTTGTTAAGGGTTAACGGTAAAAGGGGTATTTCCATCTGGGACATAATGAGAAAAAACTTTTAGGACATGCCATAAATTTCTGATAAATGCAGATCCCATCTCTGGGAAATATTCCTATCTCAAGTACACAGTGTGCTGACTATTCATGCAGGGACCCTGATCTCAAGATAGTTGAGGGTCCCCCTTCTGGCACCTACTCCTATCAGACATACAGGTCCTTCTAAAAAAATTAGCATATTGTGATAAAGTTCATTCTTTTCTGTAATGTACTGATAAACATTAGACTTTCATATATTTTAGATTCATTACACACCAACTGAAGTAGTTCAAGCCTTTTATTGTTTTAATATTGATGATTTTGGCATACAGCTCATGAAAACCCAAATTTCCTATCTCAAAAAATTAGCATATTTCATCCGACCAATAAAAGAAAAGTGTTTTTAATACAAAAAAAGTCAACCTTCAAATAATGATGTTCAGTTATGCAATCAATACTTGGTCGGGAATCCTTTTGCAGAAATGACTGCTTCAATGCGGCGTGGCATGGAGGCAATCAGCCTGTGGCACTGCTGAGGTGTTATGGAGGCCCAGGATGCTTCGATAGCGGCCTTAAGCTCATCCAGAGTGTTGGGTCTTGCGTCTCTCAACTTTCTCTTCCCAATATCCCACAGATTCTCTATGGGGTTCAGGTCAGGAGAGTTGGCAGGCCAATTGAGCACAGTAATACCATGGTCAGTAAACCATTTACCAGTGGTTTTGGCACTGTGAGCAGGTGCCAGGTCGTGCTGAAAAATGAAATCTTCATCTCCATAAAGCTTTTCAGCAGATGGAAGCATGAAGTGCTCCAAAATCTCCTGATAGCTAGCTGCATTGACCCTGCCCTTGATAAAACACAGTGGACCAACACCAGCAGCTGACATGGCACCCCAGACCATCACTGACTGTGGGTACTTGACACTGGACTTCAGGCATTTTGGCATTTCCCTCTTCCCAGTCTTCCTCCAGACTCTGGCACCTTGATTTCCGAATGACATGCAACAGTCCAGTGCTGCTTCTATGTAGCCCAGGTCAGGCGCTTCTGCCGCTGTTTCTGGTTCAAAAGTGGCTTGACCTGGGGAATGCGGCACCTGTAGCCCATTTCCTGCACACGCCTGTACACGGTGGCTCTGGATGTTTCTACTCCAGACTCAGTCCACTGCTTCCGCAGGTCCCCCAAGGTCTGGAATCGGTCCTTCTCCACAATCTTCCTCAGGGTCCGGTCACCTCTTCTCGTTGTGCAGCGTTTTCTGCCACACTTTTTCCTTCCCACAGACTTCCCACTGAGGTGCCTTGATACAGCACTCTGGGAACAGCCTATTCATTCAGAAATTTCTTTCTGTGTCTTACCCTCTTGCTTGAGGGTGTCAATGATGGCCTTCTGGACAGCAGTCAGGTCGGCAGTCTTACCCATGATTGCGGTTTTGAGTAATGAACCAGGCTGGGAGTTTTTAAAAGCCTCAGGAATCTTTTGCAGGTGTTTAGAGTTAATTAGTTGATTCAGATGATTAGGTTAATAGCTCGTTTAGAGAACCTTTTCATGATATGCTAATTTTTTTAGATAGGAATTTGGGGTTTTCATGAGCTGTATGCCAAAATCATCAATATTAAAACAATAAAAGGCTTGAACTACTTCAGTTGGTGTGTAATGAATCTAAAATATATGAAAGTCTAATGTTTATCAGTACATAACAGAAAATAATGAACTTTATCACAATATGCTAATTTTTTGAGAAGGACCTGTATATGGCATATCCTATCAATAGCCCCTAAATTTCCCATAGGAGAATACACCTTTAAGATCAGTTTACATGAAGTGGATTGGTAAGGCCTCTTTCACACGGGCGAGATTGCACCTGCACTGAATCCGGACCCATTCATTTCTATGGGGCTGATCACATGAGCAGTGATTTTCACGCATCACTTGTGCGTTGCGTGAAAATCGCAGCATGCTCTATTTTGTACGTTTTTCATGCAACGCAGGCCCCATAGAAGTGAATGGGGCTGCGTGAAAATCGCAAGCATCTGCAAGCAAGTGCGGATGCGGTGCGATTTTTCACGCATGGTTGCTAGGTGACGATGGGGACCCGATCTTTATTATTTTCCCTTATAACATGGTTATAAGGGAAAATAATAGCATTCTCAATACAGAATGCATAGTAAAATGTGGATTGAAGGATTAAAAATAAAAACTAATTTAACTAACCTCCTCCTCTTGATCGCGTAGTTGCCGATCTCTTCTTACTTCTTTAATCATGAGCTGCCGGCTAAAGGACCTGTGGTGACGTCACATCACATGGTCCAATCACATGGTCCACCACCGTGGTGTCGGACCATGTGATGAGCTCAGTGACGTCACCACAGGTCCTTTGACAGGTCCTGAAGAAAGAACAGGAGACCGGCAGCTACGCGATCAATTGGAGGAGGTGAGTTAATTAGTTTTTATTTTTTAACCCTCAATTGACCTTCTACTAAGCATTCTGTATTAAAGAATGCTATTATTTTCCCTTATAACCACGTTATAAGGGAAAATAATAAAATTTACAGAATACTGAACCCAAACCCGAACTTCTGTGAAGAAGTCCGGGTTCGGGTCTGGGTATCAAACATGCTGATTTTTCTCACGCGTGTGCAAATCGCATTAAAACGCTTTGCACTTGCGGGGGAAAATCGCACATGTTCCCGCAACGCCCGTGTGGAACCAGCCTTAGTGTTATAAAGTTATAAAAAGCAGGGATTTGGCTGAGGAAACAAAATGTAAAGATTTGTACATGATGTGCCCTACAAATGTCATGTTGGTGATAAAACTGAGATTTCTAGGCAGCATTTCTTAAGAATTCTCCATGCCCTGTTAACTACCAGGGTATAACTAGAAGTGGCAGCTTTCCAGGGAGCCCCATTATAAGAAAGCCTTCGAGTGAGATCTAGAGAGTTGGAGAAGGAAGACCAAAAGAGATTGCGAAGGGAAAGACGGCAAAAAGTGATGAAGCTTGCAAAGGTCCACAGAAGGAGAATGACACCAAGGGACAAAATAAAATATGTCACAGAAAATCTAACCTTTGTGCACATGGTTAATCATCCTAAGCTGTGTTCATCCAGGGCCCTGTTCTAAGTTTTGTTATATGAATGAAATGTTCAACGGAAGCTACTGCTCCATCTATAGTGGATGGAGTTGGTTACTGTAGCGCTGCTCCCATTCCCTGTCAGACTCCAACCTGAGAATAGACTATCAGTTCAACTGGACTGGAAACCTCATAATTGTTAGGAAACTGTACCGTTTATATATATTTTTTAAAGGGGTCATGCAGGATTAGAAAAACATGGCTACTTTCTTCCAAAAACAGCACCACCCCTATCCACAGGTTGTGGGCGGTATTGAAGCTCTGCCTCTTTGACTCCAATGGAGCTGACAGACATAGGGGCACATGTCAGACATAGGGGCACATCATTAAGACTGGTGTTTTAGACGGCGGTCTTAAAAAAAGCCCCATAGCTGGCGGAGGATCCGTCGAAATTATGAAGAGGTGCAAGCCTGTCCATCGCCAGTTCTAAATGTAAGACAGCTTCCGAGTTGTCTTACATTTGGACCATTTTTCTACATCTAAAACAGGCGTAGAAAATGGCCACGGACACAATTTTAGACCTGATGTGAGCGGGGAGAAGTTGCAGATACCAGAGCAACTGTTAGTTAGCCATCTGCGCCTGCAAGACGCCTAATATAGGCGTATTTCAGTATAATAAATGACCCCCATAACCCATGGACAGGGGTGCTTCTGTTTTTGCAATAAAGTAGCCAAGGCCCTCTTCCATGGATCGATGATGGGGCAATTATCTGGAAGGAGCGATAATTGCCCTGTGTAAATGGGCCATCAATCACCCGATAAACGAGGAAACATTCATTGTGTGAAAGGATCGTTGATGTTGACACCAAAGTCATTGTTTCTGGGCAGCAGATGTCCCTTGTAAACCGCAATTTACTGCCCAGAAACAATGATTCTCTTTGGGGATGTGCGATTGCAGCAGCCATTGCTGGTCCCCATACAGTGGAGATGATTGCTACATGTAAACACAGCTCTCACCTCCTCTGATGAACAGGCAATTGCTCGAGTCTGCCTTGGTGTACTTTATCCTTAAACCTAACACTTTTGTTTAGAAAATCTACTCCAGTTTTCCTACTCGACCCTTCTACTTGAGTGAGATTGCGCCTGGTAAAAAAAAGTCACACTGATAAATCTGATGTAACCATAGTAGGCAGGAATACACAGACAGTGAGTCCTAACTGGAACCCCACCCACTTTCCCTGCCTGCTTGCAGTGCAAGCCCTAGGCGGCAAGTCTTCAACTGGTCGATGTTCCCTACTCTGCTAAAGTACAAGACATACACGCAGACAGAACAACACAGAGACCGGTACGTAATGAAATTAGTTGTAACCAAATGGACAATACAGTACCAAATCACAAGATGGGATAGTCAAATAGCCAAGCCGAAGTCAGAACCAGACGAGAAGCACAGTACCTAAACAGAGAGTGGTCAGAGGCAAGCCGAGGTCAAATATAGAAGCAATCCAAATGCACACAGATCTGGAACCAGGAGCACAGCTAGGGAGTCAATGACTATTACTGGCACTGGTATAGGGGCAGGAAGGGGTTTAAATAGCACCGACTCCCAGGATCAGAACCTGATAGGTCCATGACTCGGTGCTCTATTAGTCAGAAACACTAGAACACAGTGATAAATCAGCTGAGCAATCATCTGCAGGGAGAAACAGAGCATTGCATTCTGTTACTAATGACGGTCGCATCACCAGGGGCAGGACTTAGCAGCGTGTCTCTCCTGGCGCAGTCACAACGAATCTGCATCGGAACTCATTAACATATCTAACAATGCCCACTTTCCCACCTATATTTGAAAACTAGAGTGAGTGGTGTAAAAATGCAAAAAGTTGAAAATTTTTTTTGCAAGTGATTCCAAATAGTCGCAAAAGCCCTTTGAAGCCAGAATTCTGGGGTGACGGCATGATGAATCCGAATGTAAATCCGAATATCAATTTTCTCAGGAGATAAGATTAGTTCCAATTGTTATGGTGTCCAAAGCTATTCTTCAAGTCTCTCTACTACACTTCCTTTCCATGAATTTTAGCAGATGCCAGATAAGGATTAGTTATTTTTTAGTAAATAGAATATTTGGCAAAATTCTGAATGTTTTGTGATTTGGATCTATCCCAAAGTCAGCTCCACGCTTCTAATAACACAGTGACATGAAGGAGTCTGTGTTCATCCTGAAATGCTTCAGTAATATCTTTCTAACACTAAAAGAAGCCAAACCTGTTCACAGTTATGTAACAGTAGAAGACACCTTCCACCTAAGCTCTGTTTAGGCCTTATCATTTGTCAGCTCTTCTAAAACATCTCCATTGTGCAACTTGTTGGCGAAACAGCCAGGAAAATCACTTCATATGTCACTTGCCTCATTTCCCATAATACATCTGCCATCCCTGGTATAAAAAGGCTCAAGGTAGAGTAAATCTGGATGACAGCATAGATTGTATCGATACCAAGAAGAGAAGGAGCTGAGGTCCATGTTGGTGTCCCTGTTCTTCTTTCACAGTTAGGAGAATGATGATGCGGTAGAGACTCGCTCTGCCAACGTGTCTGCAAGAAAAGTACAGAGAACTTGAAATTCCCACCAACAAGAGACATTACTTGTGTGGGTCAGATTCAAAAATCTATAACCTGTTCCTTGCCCCTGCCATTTATAGAAAAGGTTCATTAGGACCCTTGTGGGTATGTCCACGTAATGTGCTGTGGATTTGAAATCCCAACATAAATTTATATGTGGGGCATTTACTTAAAGGATAACTGTCACACTTAGACCCTAATTTCAATTTTCATATATATAGTTACTAATAACATGATATTCCAGTCTGCATAAAACTGCAATTTCACTATTCAGTAAAGATGGCCGCCACTGCCCTCACCCTGAGGCTAATCCCGCCTGCCCTCACAAGCCAGTAACAATAGCCCCCCAAAAGTGTCAGTAACCAGAGCCCTCCCCCCTAAAGGGTTAATCTCCTGCAGCACAAAGGGGTCCTCTTACCACATGCTGCTTTCATTTATACACTGAGCAGATGGCAGATCTCCCTTCCCTGGTCTGCGCTGCTTCCACTCTGCATTCTCCAGCTCTGCTGAGTGAGGGAGCGTCTGCCAAGCGCAGGGACAGGGAGAAGTGCACACAGCCCAGGCACTGTTATCAGCTGCTGGGGAGGACCTGGCTTTAATCATTTACTTACAGTCCCTGGCTGTCTGTAATGTGAGCTGCACGCTGCCTGCTTCTGCATCCTCCGTCCTTCAACACATAGACGGACCCTGCCTAGCAACCTGATTTTAAGCAGAGGTAAAAGTAGGCAGTACAGGGAACAAAACTGTGGAATTAAGGGGTAATTAAATACACAGTGAAAAGTTTAAATAGGGTCATCAAGGTGATATTAATCACCACAATCCAATACAAAAAAAATATGACAGTTATACTTTAATATTTACTATAAGAAGGTTATTCTGGTTTATTACCATTAGAGAATAGTCATATGACTTTCCTTTACCTGGGGCAAAGATTGAGTTTGATGCCTTAACTTTGTATGTAAACAGCCCCGAGCAAAGCATAGTTGGCTCTCTGGTGCTCCAGCCCTCCAACCTCCACCAAGGACCTTGCGTTAGAGCTCTGACTCTGTATATGTGGTTTGAAAACTAAATGCTGAGTCCTGACAATAATAAAATGTGAAAAAAATAGCAAAATACACATAGGTTTGGCCATGATCACATAAGTGCTGTCCCTAGCCTCCATTCACTGTAATGGAGAAGGACTATGCATTTGCTGCAACCTCTGTCCAGAACAGGTATGGAGCACCCCAAAATGTGTAAATCACAGTTGGCCTCTGGGTAAAAACCTATATATATATATATATATATATATATATATATATATATATATATATATATAATATATATTACCACAATTGATTTACCAGAATGAGAAATGCTTGGCTGATAATTGTTAACCCTTAGGAGACTGGAGTTTTATAAAAAAAAAAATAATGTTTTTTTCATTTTTCTTCCCTATCTTCCTTGAACCATAACGTTTTTATTTTTCCTTTCACATAGCTGTCTCCTGAGCTGTGTGGGAGCTCATTTTTTGCGGGACAATCTGTAGTTTTTATAGATACTATTTTAGAGTGTGTGTGACTTTGTGATCACATTTTATTACATTTTTTGGGTAAGAGAAGCAATGAAAAAATGCCAAATTTGGCTATTTTTACCCTTTTTTACGTTACGCCGTTCGCCATATTGGAAAAATATTTCTATATTTTCATAGTACGGGCGTTTTTGGTCGTGGTGATACCCATGATGTTTATATTTTTTATTATTTATGTATTTATTGAAACTTTTTTTATGATTTTGAAGCTCGTATTTGAGTCTACAAAAATCAAATTTTCTTTTAAATTCTGAACAATCATGGATTTTTTACATCCATTAATTGTTCAGAATTGCTCATTTCTTATGTGGTCTGCCACCTGTGAAACCCAGCGCATTAGAATCAATTACCGGCATCCTCATTGCGCAAGGTGTCTAACATCCATCAGCTCCATGATGTCGTCACGGAGGAGTGGAATTCCAGTGGCATCCTGTGAGGCGCTAGTGAACTCCATGCCCAAGAAAGTTAAGGCAGTGCTGGAAAATAATGGCGGCCACACAAAATATTGACTCTTTGGGCACAGTTTGGATATTTTCACTTAGGTGTAGTCACTTTTCTTGCCAACAGTTTGGACATTATTGGCTGTGTGTACACTGTCATACAAGCTGTATACTGACTACTTTACATTGTATCAAAGTGTCAGATCTTCAGTGTTGTTCCATGAAAAGATAAAATAAGATATTTACAAAAACGTGATGGGTGTACTAACTTTCGTGAAATGTGGTAATAAAATCAACTCAGTTTGATGAGATTTTGGCTATAATGAGTGTTTTAGGAGCTGTCAGGAGCTCAACATGCGTAAAATGTAGTGATTAAAAATTGCAAATTGAAATATAGGGAATTTTAACAGAATTGACATTTATAGATAAAGTGCTATTTACATGTATACTTCCCTTTACAATGGAAACTGTCCTAGTAAACCAGAATATGTGAAGCTTCTAGAAGTTCTCATTTAGCGTGCATGTTCACAGCCTCCAGACACATACGAAGCAGCTCGCTGCAAAGGTTCTCACCATCTGGGAGTTTTTTTTTTAGCTTAATTAGCAGTGAGGGATTTGTTAGCGTCCGTATGCCATGTGTGAAAATCTTGGATAAAAAATGATGTGCTGAAAAGATGTGCGCAATTTTGTGTCATTTTTACAGTGGATATTTTAGTGGTTTATTCTATGCCCAAAAAACAGTCCAACGACATCACGTCCCATAAGAATGCATCGTTACATAGGTGGGATTTAATAGGATGTGTAGATCACACAGGGGTTAGGTTCCTGACAATTTGTTTCTCATCAGCACCCACCACTGTTAGAAACTACTGAAGGCAGCGACATGAGTTGAAAAGATTACGGTAAATCACAAATGCGTTGAATTGTGTGACAACATGTGATAGTAGTTGCGTACTAATCTGGGATTGGGTATTATGTGACCATTTCCTCACCTTTGAATCATTTCTTTTAATAATGCATTGTGTTTATTTTGAGCTGTTGGCTAAAAAATGTAGCCAATTGGTCTTTGTTAAAAAAATGTTCAGCTGTTGTCCTCTGCAGTCTGCACCATTTCACATATACTCCAGGCCGCTCTTTCTCCTTCACAGTCAATCTGATACAAATTCAGCTTAAAGGGACACTACCATCACTACCACTTGAATGGGGTTGAGCTGCTCCTAGGCCATGTGAACGAAGAACGTGACGTCACTGTCCTAGGAAAATCTGAGAGAAGGCCACGGCGCCCACAGGAACTTCGCTGCCTTCTGAAACAGCTGATTGGCGGGGTCCCGAGTGTGGGACCCCCACCGATCCAGAGGATGGGTCATCCTTAAAAGAATCTCTGAAAACCCCTTTAAAGAAGGAGAATAATTCCCAGGCGTATTACAGCACAATGCAGAACTTAAGAACACCTTCCCTGTACGACGTCATTCTTCTGATAAGATGTTATAGAACAGGAGGAATTATAGAGGAGTACATGGAAAGTCTGAGATAATCATTACTGTTCATCGCAACGTTCAAATTAATGGCCAGTAATCAAAAGACTGGAAATTACAGTTATTTTCTTAGCTGTAATTACGGTCGTGGAATATTGAGTTTCCATGATGGCGTTGTAGGGTTGTGTTATTTATTACCTGATACCATGAAACGCGAGCGGCGTCCTGACCGAATAGCTGAGGGAGATCACCATGTGGCATCTACCCTGAATACGTGTTTCTTTCAGTAATGGCTTACAATGCTAAAACCTATGTATACGGGGCTATTCACACGGCCGTCTCCACAAATTGCGGGTCAGCAAGATACGGATGCGGTCCGTGTGCATCCCATCATTTTCACAGGCTCC
Source organism: Bufo gargarizans (assembly GCF_014858855.1). Taxonomy (NCBI): domain Eukaryota; kingdom Metazoa; phylum Chordata; class Amphibia; order Anura; family Bufonidae; genus Bufo; species Bufo gargarizans. Next base: position 471,628,513 of record NC_058083.1, on the reverse strand, counting down.
ATTGTAACAATGCCCATTGTCCGCAAAACGGAGAAGTAAAATGTATGCGTTTTTTTAACTGGATAGCATTGTATGGAATAGTTTAGTCTATTACATTATTTCGTACCTCTTGCTTGCGGTGTACTGTCCGGGAGGACGCCCTTTATCTGGCAGTCTATGGATGGGTTTAGTATGCATGTCAGGAACTTTTTGGGCCTCCCATGCCCATATGTGCCCGCATTGCTGAGAAAAATTATGTTTTAATATATGCAAATGAGCCTCTACTAGTAATGGCAACGCCTCCGTTGCTCCTGGAGGCTCAGCTCTCTCTGCAACTGCCGCGAGCTCTGCACTTTGACAGGTCATCCTGCCTTCCTGGTCCTGCCAATTAAAGTGAAGAGGGCGCGGAAGTTGCAGAGAGAGCTGAGCCTCTAGGTGTAATGGCAACGCCCCCGTTGCTCCTAGAGGCTCATTTACACATATTAAAACATCTCAGCAATGTGGACAGATGAACATGGGACCAACACAGGTGCCTTCAGCTGCCAAGTGCACATGTAACAGGTCAGCCAGTGTCATAGGTACAAAACTGCTGACAGATGCCCTTTTAAGCACAACTTCTTCGGGACTAGTTTCACACATGCGGCACAGCAATCTGGAAGGCTGCTCAAGTAGAGAACAGCCTGACGGAGTTTTCTCGGCCCAGCATAGCGGATAGTGCTATGTGCCCCCCAGATCGCATCGACTATAATGAGGACCAGTGGGGATCTGGCCGCTCCCTGGGATTTGGCCACCAAAAATTGTAACGGTTTTTATCCGTGCAAATAATTAATGAAACAGACAGAGATAGAACATGCTGGGATTTGCTGTGCACCGACCAGTGGTCCATGTGGAAAATTGCTGATGTGAATGTACCTATTCAGTTCAGTGGGTCAGTACTCAGGCCGGGTACTGTCTGTTCTAAATTCGGACAATACCCAAAGGGATTCATCACCAGTATGAACGCGCCCTAAGTCGGTGCTCATCCACCTGCAGCTTACCTGCTTTATATGTGAAGGTGAACCAGAGATAAACTGTACTATCCATGAGTAGGGATGAGTGAACTTATGTTAACAAGTTCGGCGCACAAAATACTGGCTATCTAAGAATTCAGTTATGACACTGTCCATGAGCTTCCGTTTGCTGACTATGCGGAGTTCCATTGTACTTTGGCACCGTCCTTTGCTTATGTTTGGCAGTGAGCAGTGGCGCGTGCCGCTGTGCTGATCACGCTCCTTGCTTAAGTTCAAAATTGTGTACTTTGGACATGGTTACGAAAGGGAATTTCACTTTGAAAATCTATACCTGAACTATGTAAAATCTGCCGCATGTTCTATAGGTTGTCATGCAGTGGACCATGAGGCAGCGCTTTTAAGTTCCGTCTGTGATGTAGCCCCCCACACAGGACTACAGCACGCAGCCCCCATTACATTGGGCAAGGCATTTATACAGCGCATTCCTTCTGATGTACAACAGTAGCAGTAAGCTCCCTCTAGTGGTCACTGCAGGTAACAGCACATTACAATCTTAACAGGGTATTAAAGGGTTTCTACCATCAGATTTTGCCATATGTAGCTGACTGAGCGATGTGCTAGTGTCAGCAGTACATAACAGTCTTCTTTGTTCACTTCTGTCTGCGGCCGTTTTGCGGACAAGAATAGGCATTTCTTCAATAAGCCGCCCGTTCCGCAAATTGCGGAAGGCACATGGGCGGCTTCAGTTTTTTTGCGGATCCGCAGTTTGCATGAGGCCTTATGCTCAGAACCCGAGGAATCTTCTTTTACATGTCTGCTAAAGTATCAAAAGTAAAGTGCAAATGGAACATTAAAGCTTTCGCTCTCCTTATCTATAATTGCTACAACGGTTTATTTCCTCCATCACTCATATTGATCTGCCTTACTTTACTGGTCTCATCTACCTAATTATTCCTATGTACTTTGGTGTGTAAATATGTGAATCTTCAGATACTGTCTTAAAAGGCACCTGATGAAGAGGCTTAAAGGGGTATTCCCATCACAGACAATAGAGGCATATAGCTAGGATATGCCCCCATTGTCTCATAGGTGCGGATCCCACCTATGGGACTTGCACCTACACCGAGAACGGAGCGCGGAAGGTGGCGGAGGGCGCACTGCGCAGTCGCCCTCCTTTGATTTCTATGGGGCTGCCAAAAATAGCCGAGCGCTATTTCCGTCGGCCCCTTAGAAATGAATGGGAACGGTGGCCACGCAAACCCGGTGCGCTCCCATATATGGGGAGAGCGCTTGGCAGTGGTTGGACCCCGGGAAACCCGAGATCCTCTAGCCACCACTCTCCCGCTCCATTCTCTAGAGATATGCCCCCATTGTCTGTGATGGGAAAACCCCTTCAAGTAGTCTCAAAAGCTTGCAGTTGTGTCATTTATCTTTTCAGTTAGCCATTAAAAGGTATCAACTGCTGAGGAATCTCAAATTTTATTGTTTTCTTATCTTCAGCACAAGAATAGTAAAATAATTTTTTAATTATTAATATTATTATTATTATTGTTTAACACTTTTCTTAAATTTAACCCTTATTCGGCTGTGCCCCATTCACATTACCAGTTATCATCAGATCAGATACAATGTCAGATAATTGTTTAGTCTCCATGTTACCTAAACAAATTGGATATTACTGTGCATATTTTGATGTAAATCATCTGAGATCTCCTGATAAAAGCTCTTCTTTTTCTTCTTCTGCCCTGTTCACAGTTTGAAGACATCGGAAGCTTTGAGACCGTGTGGCAAGTGAAGTTTTACAACTACCATAAAAGAGATCATTGCCAATGGGGCAACAGCTTCAGCAGTATTGAATATGAGTGCAAGCCTAATGAGACCCGCAGCCTAATGTGGATCAACAAAGAGATGTTCCACTGAAGCCACCAAAGCTGGACAATCTTCTGATGAGAACCTAACTTGACCAGCACAATGAGCCACAAAGCAGAGTATAAATAACATATCATGAGCCTAAAAAAAAATTCCTTGATGAATAATGTTTACTTGAGATAAACCAAACCCCTACATCAGTGATGGTGACTGTAAGAGGAAAATCACCTGCCAGTTTACCATGGACCGCTAATATCATTGAGACACTATATGCTTATGGCTGGGGCTACACAGCAACATGACAGCATCTGGGAGTCACAGTGAAACTTGTGACATCAGTGTTCTCCTTCAGGGAAAACTAGTTGTGAGCTATCAAACGATCTGACCTCAAATTGTGGACAACCTCATATTGCCATGTAGCCCAAGTCTGCTTCTTAATGTTCACGTAATATCATTAGTTCAGGCTGAACCGATCAGGTGAAGTCTCGTGAATATCAGCCAGCTACAAACTGGCCACCCCAGCTGTGTGTATGAAGTAGGTACATGTTTAAGGATATCACTAGTATACGCCCACACTTCCTGATTATTAGAGGCCACATCCTCTACCCGACCTCAAATTAAAGGAATAACAGCACTAGTGGTATGCTATGAGTCCCATCTACAAGGAACTGCAACACAATCACATTCACTTCAGTGGAGCTGTGTTGCAAGATCCTGGGTGGACAGGATCATCTCTAACCATGGAAAAAACCCAAAGTACTTTGGTCCCTTTGTCCTTCAATTTGGCAAAGGTTGGACCACACTGGTTAAAATGTTATGTTATATCCTAGTGCTATATCATTGCTCTGTGTGATGGGAATACCCCTTAACTTAAAGAACATTTATCTTAAATTGCTAAAAACATACAACCAGTAGATATATCACCTACTAAAGTATTTTATTTGTCCTCTTTATGTTCTGCCACCAGCCAGCAATCGTAATACACCTCTGTGCGGGAACCATATATTTAACGTCAAGAATGGTATTGGATCCTGTCAGGAAAGGAACTTATTCCCCACTTTGCCCTGTGAGCATCCAATTCCATTCTTTGCACAAAATATACATTGTTACGCTGAGCCATATTATAGCTTTCTGAATGCAACCTAAAGTTTAAAGGGTTTGTCCGGGTTCAGAGCTGAACCCGGACATACCCATATTTTTACCCAGGCAGCCACCCTAATGTTAGCATCGGAGCATCTCATGCTCTGTTGTGCTCCCCTGCCCTGCGCTAGATCGCGTAGGGCACGGGCTCTTTTGTTTACAATAACACACGGCCGGGCAGAAGCTTCCGCCCAGCAGTGTGTTCGGTGACGTCACCGGCTCTGATGGGTGTGCTTTAGCGCTGCCCTAGCCATTTTACTGGCTAGGGCAGCACTTAAGCCCGCCTATCAGTGCCGGTGATGTCACCGGGCTTCCTGGCAGCCGCATGGAGAGCACCGGAGCTCCATGGTATCACCTGAACTCCTGAAAATGCCTTTGCGATTTAGCGCAGGGCAAAGGAGAGCATCGGAGCATGAACTGCTCCAATGCTCAAGTCAGGGGGGCTGCCTGGGTGAAAATGGAGGTATGTCCGGGTTCAGTACTAAACCCGGACAACCTCTTTAATGACAACCAATATGGACACCACCACAACTCACACTTGGGTTTTCACCAAGCTTTTTCAGTACACTGAATGGCCAGTCTCCCTAGTTATACATCAGTTTTGGTGCATCGCTGGATAACTACTTAGATTTGCTGTTTGGGACTTTTAGTGAAAACTTGGTGTTGACCATAGTGGTTAGGACAACTGGTGGCTTATATTTACAGGTGATTTACTATTTTAGACGCAAATGCTTTAAATACTTTAAAGAGGTTTTCCAAGTGTTTAAAACTGATGACCTATCTTCATTTTTGATCATATTATCTGATTGCTGGAGGTCTAACACCTGGCACCTCTGCTAGTCAGCTATTTGAAGAGTGTGCTGTGTTCCGTCAAGAGCCACGGCCTCCTCACAGCTTACCAAGCATGGTGCCTTCCATTGGATAGTGACTGTGCTTTGTATTGCAGCTCAGGGTTATTTACTTGAATGGGACTGAGCTGCACCTAGGCCTTGTGACTGATGAACCTGACTTCACTGGCCTAGGATGAGGCCTCAGTGCTCAGCAGGGTGCTGGGCCATCTTCAAGCAGCTGATTGATGGGGGTCCCGAGAGGAAGACCCCCACCGATCATATACTGATGACCTATCTAGAGTATAGGTCATCAGTTGGACAACCACTTTAAAGAAAAACACAGGATCACCTAAGGTCAAGATCTGCAGTTTTGAACCTTCAAGCCTTTACCTTTACCATATGCAAATAACCAACATCTTGTTGAACGTATTGTGTTCTTCTGTCTTTTCATTAGACTTGTGCGCAGGAGGACCATAAAGCTAATCACTAACATATTACAACGTCGATGTAAAAAAGATTGATGCACTATAGAACAATAAGTTGGTCATTTACACATAGATTAGGTAAAGTCATTACCGGTAATGGGAACAGGAGTTCCTGGGTCACAGAAGACAACATATAATTAAGTATTCCTCTGTGACATGATTCTTCTATATGACTCAATGTTTATACCCTGTTTATGTTTACAATGGTGTTAGTGGATATGTTTTATTTTTATATATAATGTTGTGTTTATAATGTAATTGCTCCATGGTTTTAGAACATTAGTATTTAAGAAAATGAACCCCTAGTAGACAAGATATGAAGACTGTGAGAATAGCTGTCATTGCTTTTAAGTGCTCTGCCTTTATTGCTCAAGTGTTTAAAGGGAGACTATCATTGCTGTTTTACTTTGTGCCTTTCTATTGTGTGCTAACAATTATTGCACCTTATGTTATTGTTTTTGTTTCTTTGATTGCTGCAATTCCATGTTGTGTCTGCCCCTGAGCAAATTTTACAGTCCTGCTTGAGTGCTAGAAATATGAAGATACTGTTTTCAGTTCAATATATATCCCAGTGCTGAGAACTATAATAAAGAAAATCACAACAATTTACTGCGTAGGTAATAAGCATATCATGTACCAATGTCAAATGAAGTACTGCACTATTGTAATCAGAAATTGAAGGTATATAAATATAAAACAGATAATGATAGTTTCCCTTTTATAAATGTCATTAGTTTTTCTGTTCTGGTAAAATTACATTGATAGATTTTGCAAGTTGTGTCAGTGTGTTTACTTCATGCTGTGGTTCTTAAAGGGGTTTTCCTGTTTGCTTCAACATCCTTCAAAATAATCATTTATGAAGGTAGCTGTAATTTTACTATGTATTTTTTCGCTTTTACTGCTTCTATTTTCCATCTAGGGCAGTGGTCAAATGACCATGTCAGTGTAGCTCTTCCTTATTTCCTGTGATGTTATGTCCATGGGTGTGTCCAAGCAGCAACAGGAGCAGTGATAGGACACTGTCCACTTAACTAACCGGGTGGGAGGAGCTATAAACTAGCTGGGTGTTAGGGGCGGTGCTGGAGCTGTGGCAAAGAAAGGGGAATTGCATCATTGGTTTGGTTGGATACAGGAACAGGAAGTGCTACATACAGGATGGAAACAAGAGAGATTTGTTTACATGGTGAAAACGGGTCAGGATTTAGGAAAGTCCAAATTGGAAAAAAAAATCATGGGGAAGATGTACATGACGTAACCAACTACATAGGCATATCTGCGTTAGGCATAACACTATATTAATCATGGAAATGCTCTTTCAAGGGATTCTCTGGTAATAATATTAAAGACATCTTACTAAGTGCCAGCTGCCTGCCCCCACTAAGCTAAGAATTCATACTTATCTGCTCCCTTCTGATCTAGTCCTCTGCACTGAATCCTGGTCATTAAAAGATTGTACACATGGGTAGGATCACTGCAAACCGTCTCAAGTGCCCGAGAAACCGTGTTCTGCAGTATCGTACACGATATAGTGTGGTACAGTTAGGCAAATCAATAGGTAAAAAATCTGTTTAAAAGGATACCAATACATATATTAAAATAATGTGGTATCGTGGGTTCATTTACTCACTTAACGAGGGGGGCGGTTTACCAGGATAAGCATAATACACCTGTAAACCGAGTACCCCCCCAGCCTGGATCGCTTCTAGAGTTTTAACGGATGAAGGCAGCCGAACACACGGGTGCTTCTCTTCAAAAGTCTTTATTGCATGTACATATAAATCCGGCTCCGGGAAAATCAGAGAATTTTCCCGCCTCAGAACTGGACAGGACCAGAAATGACCACTCATGCCAAGCACAGTTGATCTCAAGATGACCAGACCAGTAAGTAGCACTGAAACACAAGAGAGGGAGACACAACACCAGACATATAGAACACATAGCCATATAGAACGAACCATTATACTTTCCATTAACAATGACAGTGACTAGGCCACCATGTGTCCTTCAAGCTAACTGCTATGGGGGGCCCTTGACATGGTGGCCCAAGTCACACAGTGATTAACCAACTCTAATAAATAAATACGAAGACACTTTCTAAGTGTAAATATATGGCCGCAATGTTTATTAAGGATAGCCTTATAAAAAAAAATATCAATTAGCATAATAAATTAGCATGATAAATAGCATAAATTAATAGAAATTAATCCCAAATAAAATCATCAATTAAACTCCAGAAAACCATAACCACCAGTCCACACAGCATCAGCTGGGTGACAAACTCCAAAAAACATGAAATATTTTACAATTAACTTCGAAATTCTCAGAGTAGCATCTTGAGCCAGCTCGCTTCTGAGCCCAGTAAATGAAAGAGTGGCCCACGATCCATATAACAATAGGATCTAAAGAGAAAAATTAATTTGTAATTAGCAACTCAGGTCTAACATATAATTTAAATCTATTTGATTCCCACCGTCCAATCTTTTTAACCAATGCATCATTCAATCCCAACCTAGCTGCTTCTGTTGCAGCTCCGATCCCGAAAGAATGAGAGGAAAAACAAAAGCTCCCTAAACCCAATTCCAACAAGCACTTCTTAAAAATCTCATTGAATTGGTACTTAGTAACTGGAATTAAATTTTCATGCAAAAAAAAAAAAACACCCCCGATCTTTGGCCTAATTTCTAACCAATTGATAATGTTTTCAACTGGACAAATAAATGAACCAATAAAGCTAAACAGTCTTACCCTAAGTTCACACCTGAGCGTTTTACAGCGCGTTTAAACGCGCTGTAAAACGCTTAACACATGAAAACCAATGCTTCCCTATGGGAATGGTTGTCACCTGGGTGTTTTACAGCGCGTACGATCGCGCTGTAAAACGCCCGACGCATAATCAAGTTCTTGAGCTTCTTTGGGGCGTTTTGACGCGCGTTTGTGGCCATAGGACACTGCAGTCAATCACACAAACGCGCGTTTACTATTACAAAAAACGTGCATAAAAACGCGCGACAAAAACGCGCATAAAACGCGCGTTTGAGAAACGCTCAGGTGTGAAAGCAGGGTTAACTAACAACTTCTACCTAGTTGATCTATTTTTGACCTCCTTATTCGCACAACCACAGAACCTTCATCAACTTTTACATCCTCAATTAATAAACCTGACGGTGAGAAACGACTTCCAGAGACCAGCTCACTTATTCATAGAGTCCCAAAAACTGCCAAAACAAAAACTGTTCTGAAAAGACAAGTCTCAAAATTATTAAAACAATTCTTATCCAAAAACAACCCACAAATGTTATATGTCAATGGAAATAGGTCTTCTCAAGTCTCCACTAACAAAATTCTTACCATAGCCTTTCAACATTTGCTTGACAACAAAATGATTAGTCACTGGTTGTTTTCCCAAAAGTTTAAAAAAGAAAGATATACCCGCAATTTTTTTGTGTATAGAGGAGCAGTGATGGCCAGTTCGCATTGTTCGCCCGCGAACATATGCGGGCTGCCATCTTTTTTCACAAGTCCGGCGAGGCACAGGTAAGCCCTTACCTGTGCCTGTGCGCGAGACGGTCTGAAAACAAGTGCGTTCAGTGGGAGCAGGCAGTTCCGAGAACAGCCACCGGAGGCCTTCATCGGGCTGTTCTCGGAACTGCCTGCTCCCGGTGACCGCATTTGTTTTCAGACCGGCTCTCGGCACAGGTAAGGGCTTACCTGTGCCTCGCCGGACTTGTGAAAAAAGATGGCAGCCCGCATATGTTCACGGGCGAACAATGCGAACTGGCCATCACTGTAGAGGAGACTGCTAAACTCAAATTCAATCAAATCACAGACATGAAGGGGGATTAAACTAAAGTCATCATCTTGCAGACCCGCTCCAACTGAACCACAGAAAAGCTGCCAATCTTTCCATGCGGCCGTATAACTAGCCCATGTTCTTATAGCAACTGAATTCCTAATATTATTAATTATTAGTCCCAAATGGCATTCAATAGATGTCCCGGACGAGGCGTCCCTTCCGACTCTGCATTGGGTGCCAAAATCCGAAATCTCTTACACTGCAAACGTGATCAAGAATTGGCAATGTGATTACATTTTCCAGGTACATATGTCACCTTAAGGCCTCATGCACACGACAGTTGTTTTTTGCATCCGCAAATTGTTCGTCCACAAAAAAAAAAAATGGATGCAGCATCCGTTTTTTGGGGAGGATCCATTTTTTTCCACAGCTCCCTTGTAATAAATGCCTATCCCTGTCCGCAAATGTGAAAAAAGTAGGACGTGCAAAAAACAACTGTCATGTGCATAAGGCCTAACCCATACATTCAATTTCAGACAGCACAAAACTATATACCTAAGTACTTTTACAACTAAATCACTTTTTGAAGAGAGTTTGCTGACCGCAAATACCACACCCTTATTATCTGACAGTAACAGAATTCTCCTGTTCATAAAGCAAGATCCCCAAATAACCAAAGCAAAACTAATAACGGAAATAATTCTAATAGCACAATGTTCTTAGTGACGCCATTCTGCACCCAAGCTACAGGCCACTTCTCAGCTGACCATTTATTATTATAAAATGCTCCATAACCAAAACCACCTGCAGCGTCCGTAAATAATACTAGGCTATCACTATCACAAAATTCATAGTGCCAACACGTATGACCATTGTACCTACTCAAAAATTCAAACCAAACACCTATCTTCTTTCAATTCCTTTGTCAAACGAATGTGAGAAAAAGGTGATTTTAAACCCCTCGTTGCAAAATAAAGTCTTTTAGAAAAGACTCTACCAACTGAAATCATCCTACAAGCGAAATTCAACTGCCCAAGCAGATAGTGACCTCCACCACTAGCCACCCAGATCACACATAAAACTCACGGTCTCCACAGAGATAGGGAGTATCCAGCTGAGTAGCAGGTGGCAACAACCACAGTAGATATCCTAAATTACAAGAAGGGCACGTTCAATATCACCAGCGAGTCTAGTCATAATGGCAGACAGAGCAGGGGAACTGTGTCCCTACTTACAGTTAGTTGTCAGGCTGTAGGGTTGAACATACCGGCTCCTCCAGAGGTCCGATACCATAATGGTCCCACTCCCCCATTAAAATACCCCTCTGCCAATTACCGTGTCGCTCAGCGCAAGACATCACTTCCGATTTTGCACCGGGTCAATATCAATGAGCGATCCACATGTAAAGCGCAGACTGACCCTTGGAACGCATCCCATATGACCAACTTCCGGTGACTGGAGCACATAATGCCTGTGACGTACTTCCGGTCACGCGGACTGACCCGTGGAACACATCCCACATCACCAGCTTCCGATGGTTGGAACGCATGGTGCCTCTGACGTGTTTCCGGTCACGCAGTTCGGAAGCTCCGTTAAAGACGAATGAAGTAGGTGGTTGAGGCGCTCTGACCTTTACACCTCTAGGAACGCAAACCAAACCACCTGCCTCCGGCGAGTGGAGCGCAGAGTGCCGCATACGAATATCCGATCACCTGACCCCCAGCTTGCGTCGCCAATGAACCGTACACAAAGGCATCTCCATGGCAATAACCTGAACGCTCAGAGTTACCTGGGTATATTCAGGGCCAGAGTATCGGGAGATCCCAGTATAGCACATACAGAGGGATAGAGGGGCATCGTCCTCAGCGCTGACGGCCAGGTCGACAAGGGGTATACACTGGGGGAATTTGTAATTAAAGGGAACCGTCATCCATAACTTATCAATGGGCACCCACTAGTGATTATAGGGGTGTCTGCAAAGGCAATGAACTCAATTATGTTCATTGATACCGATACTCTATAATTTAAGTTGCTTCCAGCATCTGGCCAGTAACGAGAAACTCAATTTTACAAATGGCCAAGCCAAAACGGGCAAAGACACCCAGCACACGGCACAAGTTGGTTGTAGGAAGGGAGTAACGACACTTGCGGTCAGAGGAAGCAGGAAGGTGTGTATTTTGTCTTCTACCGATAGGCATCCATCCTACCCTTCATCACTAACCTGGTAGTAGGGTTGAATTAGTAATTTGTTAGTCCAGGTTTGAGGACAGGGAGTCCCCACCATTAGGGGCCGTCCCTGGGCTGAGCATGAGACTAGGGTGAGACTGGAGAGCACCCGACAGTTTAGGGAGGGTGATGAGGGACTGATGGTGCCCCCCATGCCTTCCCAGGTTATAAGCAGGCCCCTGTCTCTTCCTAAGGCCCGGTGGGCAATGTATGGTTAATAGGAATTGGGAATGGGGGTGGAAGGGTTAAATGAAGAGCGGTGTGGCTAAGGAGCAGGAAGGGGAGGTGGCAATGGCAGGTGATATATACGTATATACGCCCCCCCCCCCCGCTCCTGCGTCTTCCTCTGTTCGGTGAAGGCAAGCTGGTAGGTCTGCTGGCTGCCTGTCCCCCAAGAGCTATGGCTGCGAGAGACGCTCACCTCCGGGATGCGCTCTTGGCAAGGTTTAGTGAGGAAGGGGAGGGCTGGCTGCAATCTTTTTTAGGCAGCTTGAGCGCTCCCGCTTCCTCTGTCCCTCCTGCGCCCGTGCTGACTGATGCGGTGGTGACACCACAAGTGGCTGCTACACCTCCCCCTGCCCCGTTTGATGTGCCGGTCGAACGGCGTTCTGGGCGAACTCACCGGCCTCCGGTACGTCTGGGGCACTCGCCTCCTTCCTCCCTGAGCGCCACTCCAGCTTCTGCGACTGTGCGCAGGTGCGCGGCCTCTGTGCATCGGCCGGGGTTGGTTTCGCGCCGTCGGGGTGTAGCTCCGCCCCTTCTGCTTCCTTTTTGGCCGCTTCAGCCACGGTGTTCCTCAGTGTGGCAGGTGGCAGGTGTATGCACCATGGTTTCGGGGAATAGTGTTCCGGATGCTGGGGATCGTCCATTAACCCCTCCGGATTCACAGCAGGCGCCCCAACCCTCCTTCCCCTCCTTTTGTGCCATTACAGGGGGATGTGTTGCCTCCTTTGTCTGGGGGTTTGGGGTTAGTTCACTCGGTTTCAATGCTGCCAGCCCCTCCTGCTGGGGGTATACCTGTGGCTGGCACTCCTCAATTGCCCCTTGTTTCTCCACCCTTGCAGCCACTTGTGGTTCCTCCCCCCCCTGTACGTTCACGTAGGCGCAGGGAGGTGTCGTTGTCCCCCTCCTCGTCAGTGGACGGCAGGAGCAGGGGCCGGCGGGACCACCGTAGTCGTCGCTCGCGGCGCGGTTCCCGTTCTTCTAGACACAGTAGGCAGTCCAGATCCTCTCGATGGCGCTCCCCGTCGTCTTCAGATGGGTCCTCGGGCGCTTCAGGGGAGTCTGTCCGTACACCTCGTTCCAGACGGGACAGACCGGTCCAGTTTAGGAGACGTTTGGCGCTTCAGCCGGAGCTGGGGGGGGGGGAGGCCACGGATGTATGGCTTCGCCTGATGGTGTCGCAGCGTCCCCCTTCCTTTCCTCAACAGCCCAGGGACCAGTGGCCGTTTGACGACCGGGCGCGTGCTGGTTTTTCAATGAGGGTTTCTGCAAGTATGCCGGTTTTTGTAAGTGCAAGCATGAATGCTCGGCTTGTGGGGGCCCTCACGCAGCGGGTAGGTGTACCAGGTCCCAGGTTAGGCCCGGAAAAAAACCCTCAGCCTTTGAGCACAAGGACGCCAGTCAGCGTGGTAGAGATGGTGCCGTGGCTAGGCAGGTATCCCAATAGGGAGGCTGCTGTGACCCTGTGCAATGGTTTTTTTCATACCATTTGTTCTTAGTTTGTCCCCGGTTTACTCTGATAATCTTAAGTCTGTCAGGGAAAACCCGGAAGTCCTGGAGGCTAAGTTGCGGAAGGAGGTGTCAGCGGGTAGGATGGCAGGCCCTTTTGTAGCCCCATCTTTTTCTAATTTGAGGGTTTCGCCGGGGGGTGTGGTTCCTAAAAAGGAGGTGGGAAAATTTGGCCTCATACATCATTTGTCTCATCCCCGGGGTACATCCGTGAATGATGCTATCCTTCGTGAGGAAGCTTCTGTAACATATGTATCGTTTGATAGGGCGGTGGCGTTGGTGCGAACGGCGGGTCAGGGTGCTCTTATGGCGAAAATCAGATATTGAATACACGTTTAGGCTTCTGCCCATTCACCCTGACTGTTTTCATTTGCTGGGAGGTTGTTTCGAGGGCCTTTTTTATTACGACATGTGTTTGCCTATGGGGTGCTGGGGTGCTCCATTTCGTGCCATTATTTCGAAATGTTCAGCTCATTTTTGGAATGAGTTGTCCGGGTTGAGTCCAGGTTGTCGTCAATGATTCACTATCTTGACGACTTCCTTTTTGTGGGTCCGCGGGAGGGTGATGGCTGTCGATTCCTGCTGTCCACATTTTTGGAGTTAATGGCACGCTTTGGAGTCCCTATTTCGGTCGAAAAAACGGAGGGTCCAGTGACTTGTCTTTCCTTTTTAGGGATTGAAATTCATTTGGTCGCTATGGTTTTTCGTCTCCCTGCGGACACATTGAATACCCTCGTAGGGTTGATTGATGTTTTTTTGGTTGTGCGGAAGGTTACCTTGCGGCAACTCCAGTCCCTTTTGGGTTTGCTTTGCTTTGCGTGTCGGGTCTTGCCTATGGGTCGGGTTTTTTCGCGGCGCCTATCTTTGGCGACGCGCGGAGGCCGGTCCCCTCGGCATCGCATTCGGCTTACGAAATCGCTGAAGGCGGACTTGAGGGTGTGGAGTTCCTTTTTGGGTGCCTATAATGGGGCATACTTGCTTTATTGCGGAGGTGGTTTCGAACTCGGAGTTGGCGTTGTGGTCTGATGCGGCTGGCTCTTGTGGTTTTGGTACGATACTGGGTACGGAGTGGTGCGCGTCTTCCTGGCCGGAGGATTGGCGTGCCTCTGGGCTTGTTAGGAATCTTACTCTGTTGGAGCTGTTCCCTATAGTGGTGGCGGTGGAGATCTGGGGAGAACGTTTAGCGAACCGGCATGTCTGTTTTTGGTCGGATAATTTAGGGACTGTTCAATGCATTAATTGTTTGTCGTCTTCGTCCCTCCCGGTGTTGGCGTTGCTGCGGCACTTGGTCCTCCGTTGTCTGGAGCGTAACATTTATTTTAGGGCCAGGCATGTTCCTGGGGTCGACAATCGGATCGCTGATGTTCTTTCTCGCTTCAATTGGCAGGTGTTTCGGGAGCTTCTTCCGGAGGCGCAATCGGATGGGCTGGAATGCCCGCAGTTCCTGTGGCAGCTGGTAGCCAGCACTTGATGTCCCTCGTGAGTGCGTCGGTGTCACCAGCGACGTGGCAAGCACATGGTAAGGCCGGGCAGACTGGTTGGCTGTGAGTGGGGTAAGAAATGTCGCTGAGAGGGATGATATTCGCTTGGAGGTGACTGTTGAGAATGAGGTCCATGGGGGTTTCAGCCCCAGTTGCGCGGCGGCGTTTGGCGGAAGTGGCGTTTTACTTTAAATTGTGTGGCTGGTCGGATGTGACGAAGGTTTTTGTGGTGAAGCAGGCTATGAAGAGATGGCAGAGGGAGTATGTGGTGAGGGATAGTAGACGGCCTATTTCTTTTACATTGCTTTGCAAGTTGATTGAGTGTTTGCGGGACTGTTTGTTCGTCAGCTTTTGAGGGTTCTATGGTGGCGGCTAGTTTCTGTCTCGCCTTTTTTGCGGCTCTGAGGGTGGGTGAGCTAGTGGCTCCTTCGGGTACTAGGCCTGGGGGTTTGTCGGAATCGGATGTTGTGTTGGGTAATAATGCTCTCAGAGTCCGTATAAAGAAGTCAAAGACTGACCAGTTTGGGACTGGGGCAGGCTGCCGATATTGCCGGTTCCGGGAATAGCTTGCCCGGTTAGGTTGGTTGGGGAGTATATGGCTGTTCGGATGGGAGGTGTGAATTTTCTCGCGCATGCTGATGGGTTACCGTTTACGAAATTTCAGTTTTCTTCGGTTTTGCGCAGCTGCTTGAGGCATTCGGGGGTGGAGCCTGGTGAGTTCGGCACTCACTCTTTTCGTATAGGTGCGGCTACGGAAGCGGCTAGGGCGGGCTTATCTGAATCTGAGGTGAGTTTGAGTTATTCAGTTTGCTGCCATGACATATATATTAAAAAAACAAAACAAAAAAAAACATGAAAATATAAAAAAAAATATATAAAAATTGTTTTGTATTGGTGTTTACGGTATGCATTGCGGATCTGTTTTTCATCATTGTCTCTTTTAGGTGCTGTTCGTCCGGTGGTGTGGCTGTTGGGCCACTCTTATATATTTTGGGCTGTGTGTGGCATGGGGCTCGGGATGGTGAGGCACTGGAGAGGTGCCGGAAAACTTTAAATGCCCGTATCTCACGCTTTGTGCGCTCTCGAGGTGGTGTAACGGTTCGTCACCGGCAATTGGAAGGAGACAACAGGGCGTTGATGAGGCATGATGGGGTACACCTGACGGAGATCGGTCTTGATATATTTTTGTCTGGCCTTCAAGATGGCATCGAACAAGGTTTCTTTTTGCTGTGTGGTGGTCGGAGTGCTGTATAAATTCGGCCTCCTCCATGGCTTCAATGTAGAGAACAGGAGCATGATGGGAACAGATTTGGCGCACGTGCCTTCTGGGGTCCAGGGGTTGGCACACCGCACCGAAGGAGTGGTTGGAGGAGGAGTTTAAATTTGCCTTTATAATGTAAGCTGTGGCCGACAATCACCCAGTAAAAGAGAGTTAAAAGTTGAGCGGTGTCCGTGTCCTTTGTTTTAGGATAAGTAAATAATGGGGGCCTGAAGGTATGTCTTATCCTAACTCCCTTTTTTCCTGAATACCAACAGTCTATAGGGATAGCTTTCCCACCCGTCAGTATTTTGCCTACGGTAGATCCATCTTAGTGATATGTGTTCCGTATATCATACTTTTAAGTAAAATAATTAAAGTGTATCATTTTAGAGGGTTATTACTACTGCTGGAATTAGCTGATTTAATATTAGCCTTGGCCAGTAATGCACCCTGTCCGAGCTGATGTAAGGCTACTTTCATACTGTTGTGAAAAGGATCCGCTCAGAATGCATCAGTTTGGCTCCGTTACGCCTCCATTACCACTTTGGAGGCGGACACCAAAACGATGTTTACAGCGCTTTGGTGTCCGTCTGACAAAACTGAGGCAAACTGATCCGTCCTGACACACAATGTAAGTCAATGGGGACTGATCATTTTCACTGACACAATATGGCACAATTTTTGGCAATGTTAAAGATAATACAAACGATCCTTTCTGAACGGATGCATGCGGTTGTATTATCGGTGCGGATCCGTCTGTGCAGATCCATGACGGAGTCGCACCGAACGGCAGTGTGAAAGTAGCCTAATAAAACCAATGCCTGATTAAACGAAGCATATTCAACCAAAGCTTCAGATTTGTCCACCTTGTCATTAAGTGAACTCTTATCTGGGTAGGACAGATGATGGATCAACCTGAAATCTCCAGAACCTTTTAGGGAACAATGCCCAATCGAGACAAACGAAAATTAACAAAGGAAGGGCAATCAAAAGGGCCAGCAATCCTACCCGCATCCATCTAACTCTTTTTTTTATTTTTTGCGCAACTACATCCTTAAACTGCTGAACCGACTTCAGATCCTCCACCCACTGAGAATTAAAAAGCTGGCACATCTAAACCGAATTTAAAACCCTTAAAAATCTATTCAGCTATCTCCCTGTTTGGATATAGCTCTAACCAAGTAAGCATTTTTTCCAGCTTCACTGGACTCGAGGCTTTTTGAAAGCTGCTCCCGTACACTGAGCTGCTGCTGTGGGTTTTGGCCATTCCTTCAGAAACAGCGGGACATTGAATGTCATCCACCGCAAAAGGAGCACCCATGATTATACCTACAGCTCGTCTGCCATTTGCAGACCGATTCATTAAAAGCGAAGCAAACTCCTTTTCTTAACTGATTTTGAGAATTAGTTTGTTTAGCATGAGTGCTCCTCTGCGGGATCATTCAATTTATCCAAAGCCCGACATCCTTAACTCCAAAACTTAATAATGGATGAACCGACAACTTTTGGTGAAATCATAGTTGTACTACACCATAGCACCACAGTTGCGGTATGCCTCCAGCACAATGTCTAGGCATTGAAATAAACTACTACAGGGAGTGCAGAATTATTTGGCAAGTTGTATTTTTGAGGATTAATTTTATTATTGAACAACAACCATGTTCTCAATAAACCCAAAAAACTCATTAATATCAAAGCTGAATATTTTTGGAAGTAGTTTTGAGTTTGTTTTCAGTTTTAGCTATTTTAGGGGGATATCTGTGTGTGCAGGTGACTATTACTGTGCATAATTAT
The DNA here is from genome assembly GCF_014858855.1 of Bufo gargarizans. Lineage (NCBI taxonomy): Eukaryota > Metazoa > Chordata > Amphibia > Anura > Bufonidae > Bufo > Bufo gargarizans. The sequence continues at coordinate 471,610,914 of NC_058083.1, read as the reverse complement.
TAGGCAACTTAACAAAAAACAAATATATACCCATTTCAATTATTTATTTTTACTAGGGCTGCAACGATTAATCGATGTAATCGATTATAATCGATAACTGGATTCGTTGTCGACGAATCCAGTTATCGAATAATCGCCGATTTGTTGCTATGCGGGCGGGCGGTCACTGCATCTTTATTTTACCTTTTACAATGACGCTCCTGTAACAGCCAGGCAGAGCGGACGGCGGCGTAACGTCACTTACTCATGTGACACGCCTGCTCCGCCTCCTTCATTCATGAAGTGGGCAGAGCAGGTGCGTCACGTGAGTGAGTGACGTTACGCCGCCGTCCGCTCTGCCTGCTACTGGAGCGTCATTGTAAAAGGTAAAATAAAGATGCAGTGATTAGTCTGACTAAGCATCGGGGCCGGGGCTGTTATGGGGAGGGGGGAGGATCTATCTATGGCACTGCTATGGGGAGGGGGGTCTGTGTATGGCACTGCTATGGGGAGGGGGGGGGTCTGTGTATGGCACTGCTATGGGGAGGGGGGGGGTTTGTGTATAGCACTGCTATGGGGAGGGGGATCTGTGCACTGTTATGGGGAAAGGGATCTGTGCACTGTTATGCCCATAACAGTGCACAGATCCCCCTCTCCATAACTGCGCCGCCCACAGATCCCCCTCTCCATAACTGCGCCGCCCACAGATCCCCCTCTCCATAACTGCGCCGCCCACAGATCCCCCTCTCCATAACTGCGCCGCCCACAGATCCCCCTCTCCATAACTGCGCCGCCCACAGATCCCTCTCCATAACTGCGCCGCCCACAGATCCCTCTCCATAACTGCGCCGCCCACAGATCCCCCTCTCCATAACTGCGCCACCCACAGATCCCCCTCTCCATAACTGCGCCACCCACAGATCCCCCTCTCCATAACTGCGCCTCCCACAGATCCCCCTCTCCATAACTGCGCCACCCACAGATCCCCCTCTCCATAACTGCGCCACCCACAGATCCCCCTCTCCATAACTGCGCCACCCACAGATCCCCCATAATAGTGTCGTCCACAGATCCCCCATAATAGTGTCGTCCACAGATCCCCCATAATAGTGTCGTCCACAGATCCCCCATAATAGTGTCGTCCACAGATCCCCCATAATTTTTCAAGTAAGATCATATAAACCTCTCTGTTTTGTAATTTTGTCGTTTTTTTCCGATTAATCGATTAATCGTAGAAATTAATCGGCAACTAATCGATTATTCAAATAATCGTTAGCTGCAGCCCTAATTTTTACCAGTGAAACCAATATAACATCTCAACATTCACAAATATACATTTCTGACATTCAAAAACAAAACAAAAACAAATCAGTGACCAATATAGCCACCTTTCTTTGCAAGGACACTCAAAAGCCTGCAATCCATGGATTCTGTCAGTGTTTTGATCTGTTCACCATCAACATTGCATGCAGCAGCAACCACAGCCTCCCAGACACTGTTCAGAGAGGTGTACTGTTTTCCCTCCTTGTAAATCTCACATTTGATGATGGACCACAGGTTCTCAATGGGGTTCAGATCAGGTGAACAAGGAGGCCATGTCATTAGATTTTCTTCTTTTATACCCTTTCTTGCCAGCCACGCTGTGGAGTACTTGGACACGTGTGATGGAGCATTGTCCTGCATGAAAATCATGTTTTTCTTGAAGGATGCAGACTTCTTCCTGTACCACTGCTTGAAGAAGGTGTCTTCCAGAAACTGGCAGTAGGACTGGGAGTTGAGCTTGACTCCATCCTCAACCCGAAAAGGCCCCACAAGCTCATCTTTGATGATACCAGCCCAAACCAGTACTCCACCTCCACCTTGCTGGCGTCTGAGTCGGACTGGAGCTCTCTGCCCTCTACCAATCCAGCCACGGGCCCATCCATCTGGCCCATCAAGACTCACTCTCATTTCATCAGTCCATAAAACCTTTGAAAAATCAGTCTTGAGATATTGCCTAATAATTATGCCTAATAAGTTGCCTAATAATTATGCACACCTGATATAGGGTGTTGATGTCATTAGACCACACCCCTTCTCATTACAGAGATACACATCACCTAATATGCTTAATTGGTAGTAGGCTTTCGAGCCTATACAGCTTGGAGTAAGACAACATGCATAAAGAGGATGATGTGGTCAAAATACTCATTTGCCTAATAATTCTGCACTCCCTGTACATTTCTCAGGGAACCTCTCAAATAAAACTGATGCATAAATGCAATAACCCTGTAACCAATTATTAATAGACCTAGGCACACTGCGCTTCCTATCTTCATCCTTCTCGCCCTTCTTATCAACCTTTAAACAGTCTTTGGCGGATGGCAATAACAACAAAATGTTGATAAATTCCAAACTCAAAATGCGCTCTTTAATTCCGGAAGGCAAGTTATAGCCTAACGGAGAAACCTCACAAGGAATTGCTTCCCTAACACATGCCTCAACTACACCTAAACCTTTATCAAATCTCGGTAACCCATCAGCTGACTGTTGTCCAGAACTAGCCCCGGCGGCGGACTTTGACGCAACACTACCACCAGGACCAGCCCAAACCCCAGCAGCCAAAGTGTTAACAGATTTTAACATGAACTGAGAAAACATTTTCATAAAATAAAAAACGGAATTTGAAACAGACTGCACATTCATGTTCTCACCACTAGGGGTCGTCTCTTGGCTTCTTTCAGAGGAACAGTGTGCAGGCTCTTCACCCACAACACTTTCAGGACTGGGGATCGCAGAGGAAGAGGAATTCTGGCTGTAAGAGGTAGGCAAATCTTCACCCAGTCCTCTGGACAGCTGCAGGGTGGGGGCACACATCACTGAAGAGGAGGGGGGGGGGACACTGGATGCTGCAGCTCAGGAACCCTTTGGCCCCTTTCACACGGGCATTGCGGGAAAATGTGCGGGTGCGTTGCGGGAACACGCGCAATTTTTCAGCGCGAGTGGAAAACATTGTAATGCGTTTTGCACTCGCGTGAGAAAAATCGCGCATGTTTGGTACCCAAACCCGAACTTCTTCACAGAAGTTCGGGCTTGGGATCGGTGTTCTGTAGATTGTGTTATTTTCCCTTATAACATGGTTATAAGGGAAAATAATAGCATTCTGAATACAGAATGCATAGTACAATAGCGCTGGAGGGGTTAAAAAAAAAATATTATTTAACTCACCTTAGTCCACTTGATCGCGAAGCCGGCATCTCCTTCTGTCTTCATCTTAGCTGTGTGGAGGAACAGGACCTGTGGTGACATCACTCCGGTCATCACATGATCCATCACATGATCTTTTACCATGGCGATGGATCATGTGATGGACCATGTGATGACCGGAGTGACGTCACCACAGGTCCTGTTCCTCCACACAGCTAAGATGAAGACAGAAGGAGATGCCGGCTTCGCGATCAAGTGGACTAAGGTGAGTTAAATAATATTATTTTTTTTTAACCCCTCCAGCGCTATTTTACTATGCATTCTGTATTCAGAATGCTATTATTTTCCCCTTATAACCATGTTATAAGGGAAAATAATAATGATCGGGTCTCCATTCCGATCGTCTCCTAGCAACCGTGCGTGAAAATCGCACCGCATCCGCACTTGCTTGCCGATGCCTGCGATTTTCACACAACCCCATTCATTTCTATGGGGCCTGATTTACGTGAAAAATGCACAAAATAGAGCATGCTGCGATTTTCACACAACGCATAAGTGATGTGTGAAAATCACCGCTCATGTGAACAGCCCCATAGAAATGAATGGGTCGGGATTCACTGCGGGTTGCACCCGCGTGGAATACTCGCCCGTGTGAAAGGGGCCTTTGCCTGCTACCACTGCTCCTCCGCTGTACCTCACCTCTGACACCAGGACACCGCTCCGTACGACATCGCCGTACATCCGCCGCTGCTTTTCCTTCTGCTGCCCACATCTGAAGGAGGAGAATAAACTTCTCTGGCCCTCCTGGAGCATTTTGCCAGCATCACGGTGCGTTCCTCCTCAGCTGCCATCTACCTAGCTCCACTGACAGAACCAGAGTTCTGCGCTTGTTCCCCTTCTTCTTTCTCCTCTACTGCTGTACTAGGGTGCTCCAGACACGACCACAGCCACTGCTCACTGCCCTCAGCTTCAGCACCTAGAATCAGCTCCCTCAGCAGGTCTTCCATAGTAAATCTCTCCAGCGCTGATCCAGGTCTTCTTTTCTTCTTACAGGCACGGACCCCAGCGGAGCCCTCCAATATAAAAGGCAAAATTTCCCAATGTTTAACTCCTGGACCAATCAAAATCAGAGAATTTTCCCACCTCAGAACTGGACAGGACTAGAAATGACCGCCTAAAAAAACGTTATCCTTTGTTTTGTCAGTGCAGTTATAGATACTGTTTCTGCACTGGTCGATTGTATGCAGGGGCTGTCTTTGGAGGTGGCTGACATCCGCACGGCTGTTACACAGTTTCAGAGACCACAGGCGGCTGTTTCCGGCAGCGGGAACCAGACCTGCCCTGAACCGAAGGTTACTCTCCAGGATAGGTTTTCCAGGGGAAGTGACAACTTTGTTCGGTTCAGGGAATCGTGCAAATTATATTTCTGACTACGTCCTGGCTCTTCTGGGAACGAGAGTCAGAGAGTGGGGATTGTTATTTCGTTGCTGAAGGTTGATGCTCAGTCTTGGGCTTTCTCTTTGCCGACCGGTTCACAATCCCTCCAGTCGGTAGATGAATTTTTCAGTGCTCTGGGACTTATATACGATGACCCAGATTGAGTTTCCCTGGCCGAATCTAAGGCTACTTTCACACTTGCGTTCGGTGCGGATCCGTCTGGTATCTGCACAGACAGATCCGCACCTATAATGCAAAGGCTTGCATCCGTTTAGAACGGATCCGTCTGCATAACAGCTTTTTCAGATCTGAGTTTTCACATAGTGAAAACTCAGATCCGACAGTATATTCTAACACAGAGGCGTTCCCATGGTGATAGAGACGCTTCAAGTTAGAATATACTAAGAACTGTGTACATGACTGCCCCCTGCTGCCTGGCAGCACCCGATCTCTTACAGGGGGCTGTGATCAGCACAATTAACCCCTCAGGTGCCGCACATGAGGGGTTAATTGTGCGTATCATAGCCCCCTGTAAGAGATCAGGTGCTTCCAGGCAGCAGGGGCCAGACCCCCCTCCCTCCCCAGTTTTAAATTCATTGGTGGCCAGTGCGGCCCCCCTCCCTCCCTCCCCATTATTAAATTCATTGGTGGCCAGTGCGGCCCCCCTCCCTCCCTCCCCAGTATTCAATTAATTGGTGGCCATTGCTTTTTCTGTGGTAAAGCAGGATATTTTGTTAACGTATGTCCTTTTGTTAAATATCAAGGTAAAAAGAGAAAAAAAAAATCCTAATGTGTCTAGTCCTCTTCTCACTCTTGGTAGTGTGGATGAGGAAGTTGAGAATGTACTTTTATATGTATTTATTGACAGTGGGGCAAGGGTTAATTTAGTGGATGGCCAGTTTGTCCGTATGCATGGTTTGACAACAAGCACATTAGACAAAAATATTTCTGTGTTTGCGATTGATTCCGCCCCTCTCTCTCAAAAGTGTCTGTCTCAAATGGTGCAGGACATTCGCCTAAAGGTGGGAGATTCTCATACTGAATCCATTTTATGTTTTGTTATGGAGGGTTTGCCTGCTCCTCTGGTGTTGGGGTTACCATGGTTGACCAAACATAACCCTACTATTGATTGGCAAGCGAGACAGATTCTTGATTGGAGTGATTTATGCCTTGACAACTGTCTTAGCATGTCGCTTTCTGTTGTAACTAATAAAATGTTACCCCCTTTCCTTTCGGATTTTTCTGATGTATTCTCTAAACTTCGAGACCAGGAGTTGCCTGCTCATCGGGAGTATGATTGCCCCGTCAACCTTCTTCCCGGAGCTAGATTACCAAAGTCTCGGTCTTTCTAAACCCAAAAGAGTAGCCATGCAAGAGTATATCACCGAGAGTTTGGCTAAAGGTCATATTAGACCATCCAAGTCACCATTGGCGGCAGGGTTCTTCTTTGTTAAAAATAAGGATGGATTTCTTAGGCCATGTTTGGACTTCCGTGAACTTAATCGCATCACTATCCGTGATCCCTACCCCTTTCCTTTGATCCCAGGTTTATTTAATCAGATTGGTGGCGCCAAGGTGTTCTCTAAGTTGGATTTGAGAGGAGCATATAATCTGATAGGAGTCAAGGAAGGGGACGAATGGAAAACGGCCTTTAATACCCACGAGGGTCATTTTGAGAATCTGGTCATGCCTTTTGGTTTGTCCAATGCTCCTGCGGTTTTTAACACTTCATCAATGAAATCTTTCATCATCTGGTGGGCAGGTTTGTGGTGGTTTATCTGGATAATATTTTAATTTATTCCCCTGATATGGAGACGCATAAGGATCACGTGAGGCAGGTCTTACAGATCCTAAGAGAGAATACATTTTATGCCAAAATGGAGAAGTGTGTATTTGCGGTCCCAGAAGTGCAATTCCTAGGGTACTTACTCTCATCTTCGGGTTTTTGTATGGATCCGTAAAAAGTCTTCGATGTATTGGACTGGGATCGACCGAAGATCTGAAGGCACTCATGCGATTTTTGGGGTTCACCAACTACTACCATAAATGTATCTTGAATTACTCAACTATTGTTAAACCTTTAACTGATATGACTAAGAAAGCGGCAGATTTCTCAGTCTGGTCTGAAGAAGGTTTGCATACTTTGTCAGCAATAGGCCTCATGCACACGACCATTGTTTTAATCCGTGTCCGTTGTTCTGTTTTTCGTGATTTTCTGCGGACCCATTGACTTTCAATGGGTTCGTTGAAAAGTCGGCTAATGCACCGTTTGTTATCCGCGTCCGTGATCTGTGGTTCCAGTCTGTCAAAAAAATATAACCTGTCCTATTATTTTTGCGGTAAACGGTTCCCGGACCCATTCAAGTCAATGGGACCGCTAAAAAACACGGAGGCACACAAGATTGTCATCCGCGTCCACGCGTCCGCGTCCGTTTTTTTCCCTATCATTTGCATGGCAAACCTGTCTTAGATTTTTTTTTACTTTCCTTTATGTCTGGTGATCCTCCAAAAATAAAGGAAGACACACGGAAACAAAAACGGAAACGGATCACGGAACAACGGAACCCCATTTTGCGGAACTGAACACAACAACGGTCGTGTACATGAGGCCATAAAGGAATATTTTGCTTCTGCTCATATTCTGGTGCAGCCTGATGTGTCACAACCATTCATTGTGGAAGTTGATGCATCAGAGGTAGGGGTTGGAGCAGTCTTGTCGCAGGGTTCTTCTCCTAGCAAATGGTGCCCTCGTGCTTTTTTCTCTAAAAAAACTCTCTTCTGCCGAAAGAAATTATGATGTAGTTAATAGAGAGTTGTCGGCCATTAAATTGGCTTTTGAAGAGTGGCGTCATTGGTTGGAAGGAGAGATTCATCCAGTTACGGTAATTACTGATCACAAAAATCTGGCCTACCTGCAATCAGCTAAATGTCTGAACCCAAGGCAGGCCAGATGGTCGTTGTTTTTTACTTGATTTAACGGGACACCCTGGGAGCAGATCCACTGTGGATCTCATTTCTCGAAGATTCTGGTGGCCAGGGTTATGTAAATGTGTTGAGGGCTACAGTTGTGTTCAAAAGTATTCAACCCCCAATGCTGTAAAGGGTTTTAGGGAATTTAGTGTACATTTGTAATTGTGTTCAGAATGAAATCTTACAAGGACTTTTTAAAGAACCAAATGCAACTAAAATGACATCAATTGTTTTTGTAATACAGTATTAAATGTTTTTTTTTTATTTCTTCATTGACACAATTATTCAACCCCTTAAAGACTACCACTCTTAAGAACAGAGGTTAATTCAAGTGTTTTCGATCAGGTATTGAAAACATCTGTGGATGTCAAGGAGCAGCAATCAAGCATAATAAGCACCAATTAGGCAGATTTAAAACGACTGTGATACTCAGCTCCTTCTAGACATTTACTGGTGTGTTTACAAACATGGTGAAGTCAAGAGAATGGTCCAGGAAGACAAGAGAAGAGGTGATTTCTCTTCACAGGAAGGGCAATGGCTATAAGATTGCAAAGATGTTAAACATACCAAGAGACACCATAGGAACCATTATTCGCAAATTCAAGGCAAAGGGCACTGTTGAAACGCTACCTGGTCATGGCAGAAAGAAGATGCTGACTTCGACTGCGGTGCGCTACCTGAAGCGCAAAGTGGAGAAAAGTCCCCGTGTGACTGCTGAGGAACTGAAAAAAGATTTGTCAGATGTGGGTACTGAAGTTTCAGCTCAGACAATAAGGTGCACACTGTGTAATGAAGGCCTCCATGCCAGAACTCCCAGCGCACCCCTTTGCTGTCTCCAAAGAATAAGAAGAGTCGACTGCAGTATGCCAAAAGTCATGTGGACAAACCACAAAAGTTTTGGGATAGTGTTCTGTGGACTGATGAAACAAAATTAGAACTGTTTGGGCCCATGGATCAACGCTATGTTTGGAGGAGGAAGAACAAGGCCTATGAAGAAAAGAACACCTTGCCTACTGTGAAGCATGGCGGGGGGGGGGGGGGTTTATAGTGCTTTGGGGCTGTTTTGCTTCTACAGGTACAGGGAAGCTTCAGCGTGTGCAAGGTACCATGAATTCTCTTCAGTACCAGGAGATATTGGATGAAAATGTGATGCAGTCCGTCACAAACCTGAGGCTTGGGAGACGTTGGACCTTTCAACAGGACAATGATCCCAAGCATACCTCCAAGTCCACTAGAGCATGGTTGCAGATTAAAGGCTGGAACATTTTGAAGTGGCCATCGCAGTCACCAGACTTAAATCCGATTGAGAACCTCTGGTGGGACTTAAAGAAAGCAGTTGCAGCGCGCAAGCCTAAGAATGTGACTGAACTGGAGGCTTTTGCCCATGAAGATACCCGTAGATCGCTGCAAGACACTTGTGTCAAGCTATGCTTCACGTTTAAAAGCTGCTATAACTGGAAAAGGATGTTGTACTAAGTACTAAGATTGAATGTCACTTAGGGGTTGAATAAAACTGATAATGATGGGAGCACAGAAAATACCTTTGTGGTTATTTCATTATAAATGTTATGTTATATTTGTCTGACTTACAAGTGTCTCTTTGATTTAATTGTAAACAAGATGACTGAAATGATCAAAATCAATGTCAAACTGGCCAAAACACTCAATTTCAGTGGGGGTTGAATAATTTTGAACACAACTGTATGTGGCAGCTTGTGAGACTTGTGCGCGTGCTAAGGTGGCTCATACTCGGCCTTCAGGATCTCTACTTCCCTTGTCTATCCCATCCCGACCCTGGACTCATTTGTCCTGTCCATGGACTTTATCACAGATTTGCCTAATTCCTCTGGGAAGATTGTGATCCTGGTGGTGGTTGACCGCTTCAGCAAGATGGCGCACTTTATACCATTATCGGGTTTACCTAATGCTAAAACTCTCGCTCAAGTGTTTGTCGATAACATACTACACGGCATTCCCTCTGATTTGGTCTGATAGAGGGACTCAATTTGTTTCTAGATTCTGGAAGGCATTCTGTACTCGTCTGGGGGTCCAATTGTCCTTCTCTTCAGCCTTTTATCAGTCGAACGGGCAGACTGGGCGCACTAACCAGAATCTGGAGACTTATTTGAGAAGTTTTGTTTCTGAGAATCAAGAGAAGTAGTCTTCATTTTTAGAAGTATTACTGAGGCTCACCAGTCGGTCAATATGGATGGAGGTGCTCAATCACCGGTACACCTAAAAAAACGTGAGAATGTGTTGTATTGAAAAGAAAAATTGTGATGGCACACTCACATTTGGTTTAATAAACTGTATTTATTATTTTTAGTTAAATATTTGATTTACGTCGTTATATATAGTTAATAGATAATTGTATATATATTAAAAATAGAATAAAAATGGAGATGGGATAAAAATAGAGATATTGAAAACAAAAAATAAAAAATATATAAAATTATGTCTAGTGTTCAAGGTATTTGGGGAGTCTGTTCAACGGATCCTGGAATATAAGGTCATATAAATCGAGATACAATATGTTGATTCGTTTTTGCGGAGTATTATTATTCTTCAATACATGTGCAATAAAGTTGCAAATAGGAGGCAGTCCAGTAAGAATTCAATCCAAAAAATGTGAAAAAAATATATGTGAAAAAATATTTTCAAACAAGAAGAAAAGGGTAAAAAATGGTGTTCATTCAGTCAAATATATATTGTGCACAATAAAAGTTGGTAAATCAATATTGATTAAAAATAGTGAATTTCAAATGGATTAGGTAGTGTTTTTTATATATATTAAGAAAATGTCAGATACTTGCTGGTTGGAAATCGGCAATGATTATTCTTCTATTCACCGGGTTTCCTAATAGTAAAACGTCCGCCTTTTGAGGAGAGAGCACGTCTCCTGATGATAATATATATATAATTCAGGTCTATTATATGGTTTCCCGATATAGTTCTTTTGTGTCTCCGTTATGTTTTGGCAAAATAAATATATTCAAATGCGGAGGAATAGTAGAGAGTTTAGAAAGTTTACTTTACCCCTCTTCATCTGTTACGATGTATTCCTTTGTGCAAGGACCTGCGTGGCGTCCCACGTGATCACTCGCCTTACCATGTGATGTTGCACGTGATGGTGATGCAAGTTGACGTCACACGGTGTTTAGTTCCTGATTGGCCAATCCCTTTTGCTGCGGGAAATTTGAAAAGGTATCGCTGAGACGGATATATTATTTTCCGATGATTTTCAGTTCCAAGTAATGGATTTCCTTTTAGTCCTCACTGGTTCCTCAGACCAGACGCGTTTCGGGACACTTTTGGTCCCTTCCTCAGTGGTCAAGTTGTGGTATGTCAGGAGCGAGTGAGGATTTAAATGCTGGTTTCTTTAAGGGGTGTTACCTTCAATTTATTTAAGTTGTTTGTAAGTCCTGGTCTGGATTTGGTTCTGTAAATCCTGGTCTGGATTTGGTCAGCAGTTTGATGGCCAGAATAAATTAAATAAGTGCATATTCACATTGTCTGTGTTGTAGTCCATTTCACATTAAAAGTGTTTTATATTACAAACGTGAAAGTTATGTTATATATTTTGGATCTCATCCCTGGATTTATATTCCCTCTTCTTCCGCTGTGCGTTGCTAGCGTTTTTATATATATATATATATATATATATATATGCGGTTACAGTGCGCTTTATTCCTTTCTCTTTTTTTCAGGATGTTGCTTTTTGTTTAAAATCGGATTTTCGGATGTAAATATAAGGTAAATTATATGTGTCATGTTTTACCGTCACTTTGTAATTTTGGTCTTATCTGAGTGGTATTCATGATGGTTTCTTTCTGTTATATGGTTCACTTCAGGTTGTGACCTGGTAGGTGTTTGGTATTAATCATGGTTTATTTTATGTTGACCTGGTTATTACAATTGTATATATCTGTGTCTAAAAAGGGTGTTGCTCCATTGTTGATATTCATGCAGTCCCCGCATTTATGATGCGGTTTATGTGGGATTTTTTATATATTTTTTCCCAAATGTGGTTTTATGTGATATCCAAGTTTATTTTGAAATTAGGGTTACTTTTTCCTTTCATATTTAGAGTCTGACTAAATGATTTCCTGTTGGTGATGGTTTAACTTTCCGTTGATATTTACCCTTGAGATGGTTTTCTTATTTCCGATTTCTTTTGTCATCTGGTGGTTGATTAGATGGGAGATTGAGGATGCGTGAGGGGGAGAGGGGCCTAGGTGGGAGAGGAGATAGAGGTGCTGGTAAACAGCCGGACCTCTATTTCTCTTTCCCAGGGAGGCACCTCCCCAAGTCACAGGAATCCAAAAATTTCTATTTCAGCATTTAAACCTGCAGGTATTAAGGTGTCAAATTCATAGATTCTCTTGGATTCGTTTCTTGACATATTATTTATATGATTTCCTCCTCTCCATGATTTGTTAATCTTTTCAAGGGCTGTAAATTTGAGAGATGATGGGTCACTGTTATGATATGTCTTGTAATGTTTGGATAATGTGTGTTGTTCATATCCTTTTTTAATGTTTGCTATGTGTTCCGATACTCTTTTTTTCAGTTGTCTTTTTGTTCTACCAATGTATTGTTTGCGGCATGGGCATTCCAGTAAATAAATAACGTCTGTGGTATTGCATGTTATACATTCTTCTATTTGTAATTTGAATGAATTCTGTGTAGAACAGACTTGTAGAGTTTTTTGGGGGAAATTTGTCACTTTGCAGTTATTGCATCGCCCACATCTAAAAAAGCCCTTCATAGATAGCCAGTTATTCTGTACTTTTTTTATTTTTTGTTTTATCGTGGGAGCTATTTTTAGTCCTCGATTAGGGGCTTTAGTGTAGACTATTGATGGTGTAGTATTGAGTAATGTACCTATGGTTTTGTCCTTAAGTAGGTGATGCCAGTGTTTATTGATGATTTTGGCAATGTTTTTATGTTGGGCATTGTAGGGTAAGATTAGTCTTGCTTCTTCTTTTTGTTGTGTATTAATTTCTTCTTTTTCTTTGAAGAATTCCTGTCTATCCATTCTTTTAACTTTATTTAGTGCATTGTCTAGTAATTTATCTGGGTATTTTTTATTTGAAAATTTGTTTTTCATTTGGATGGCTTCTTCTTCAAATTTGGTGTTGAGAGTACAGTTCCTTTTTAATCTTCTAAATTGATTTGTTGGGATGTTGGTTAGCCATTGTGGGAGATGACAGCTGGAGAATAAAATATGGTTATTTTTCATTACAGGTTTTTGGTAGGTGCTACATATTAATTTGGTGTTTTCTACTTGGATTTTTAAGTCAAGGAACTCTATATGGGTCTTTGTTATGTTGGATGTGAATCTTAAATTCAAATTATTTATATTATTTTTGTTTAGAAATGATTGTAAGGAGCTTTCAGTATCTTGCCATATGAATATCACATCGTCAATGTATCTTCTCCACAGAACCAGACTCGTCCCGAGCTTAGGACCAATCACCTCCCGTTCCCATTCGGACATGAAGATGTTGGCATAGCTCGGGGCGAATCTGGTGCCCATCGCCGTACCGATTTGTTGTTGGTAAAATTCGGAGTTAAAAATGAAATAGTTGTGAGTTAATAAAAAGTGAACTCCAGTTGTGATGAAATTTATTTGGTCTGTTTTAAGTGGCGAATAATCTGTTAGGTGTTTCTTGTGTGCTGATATACCCTGTGTATGATCGATTATTGTGTATAAGGAGTTTACGTCCAGTGTCCCAAGTGTCCAGTTTTCATTATACTCTATTGCTTCCAATGTAGTGATAATGGCCGTGGTGTCTTTTATATAGGAGGGAATGATTTTCACGTATGGTTCTAAGATTTTATCGATGTATTCTGACAAATTAGATGTTATTGATCCTATCCCTGAGATAATGGGTCTTCCGGGGGGAGCAGTTGGATTTTTGTGTATTTTTGGTATACAGTAAAAGGCTGGTAATCGTTTTTGTGTGGATATGATGAATTTGTGTTCTCGTTCCAAGAGGATATCTTCATTTAAACCTGTGGTGCAATATCCTACCAATTTCTTTTGGTATTCTTCTGTGGGATCATGTTTTAATTTTTGGTATGTTGTGCAGTCCGTAAGTTGGCGTATGCACTCTTGGTTGTAGCTAGTGGAGTCTAGTATGACTATCGCTCCTCCCTTGTCTGCTGGGCGGATAGTGATCTCTTCCATTGCTTGGAGTTCTTTCATTGACTCCCTTTCTTTTCTTGTCAGATTATTTGAAGTTGAGTATGTTTTCAACTTCCTAATGTCTTGTTCTACACACTTACGAAATGTTGCGATTTCTTGACTTATCTCCTGTCTTGGGAAATGTTTTGATTTACTTTTTAATGTTGTGTGTAAATATTCCTTACTTTCTGGTAACTGTGGAGTGAGTGTGTTTTTTAGGTGGTATTTTTTTAGGCATAATTTTCTAATGTATTTTTCAATACCTATATAGGTTGAAAATTTATCCAAATTTATTGTTGGTGCGAAGTTGAGTCCCTTATTTAATAGTTTTTTTTGGGCTAGCGTCAGGTTTGTCTGGCTCAGATTAACTATGATATCCTCTTGTTATAACTATGATATCCATCTGTTGTGATGTCTGTTTAAATATTGATTTTCTTCTTCCTCTTTGTATCTTTCTCTTCGTTGGTACGTGCGTGTTTTGGATGGAATCCATGTTTGTTGTGGTGGATCCCTTTGGTAATGATTTTGATGCCTGTATTGTGTTGGGCCACCTAATGATTGATATATCGGTTTGTTGGTTTGTCTGTGTCTCAAATTGTAATCGTGAGTGGGAGAATAGGTCTGATTGTATTTTTTCTCCGGAATTGCGGCGTCACTTTTTGTCTGGTTTTGTGGTGGGGGGGAGTTACATCTAAAAAATGTGGAGTCGCAAGTGTTTCATATCTATTGGTCGTTGGCACACTATAATGAGTGGGTGAATTGTTCGTTGCTGAATTGTGATTTTTCCTATTTGTTCCATTATTTGTTTTTTCTTTTATGTGTTCTTGTTCCCTTCCTTTGTTTGTGTTGATATTATTTTGATGGTGATTGGATGGTACATAGTTTATATGTTCTACTGATTGGTTAGTTTGTTCCTCATAGAGGTTATGTCCAGAGTTTTGTGTGGTGTGCTCTTCATATTGATAGTGTCTCAGTTTTTTTGTTTTCTTGTGTATTATTTCTTTTTCTAATGAGTCTAAACCTTTGCACACTCTTTCGGCCCATTTAATGTATTCATCGTCTTTTTGGAAAGATTCAATTTTTTCTTTCAGTTTCTCTATTTGTATGATGGTGTCTTCTAATAATTGTTTTCTTCTTTTTATTATTAATTCTACCAAGATACATGATTGTGCTTTTAAACAGAAATCCCATTCCTCTTTGAATTCTGTGCTGAATAGATCTTGTGCTGGATCTTTGGTTAGAGTTAGCCCTTTTGGTATCTGTCCTCTCTCTAGGCACTGAGTGAGTGCTTTTATTTCCCATCTGTGTTTTAATTGCTTATGTAGTAGTTTTTCTAGTTCTTTGAATGTAATTGATAACGATATTGTTGGATCTAGTGTGGTTTTGCTAGTATTTTGGTCGTCAAATGAATATGTATCTATTTTCTTACATTTGATTTCCATATGGCTCCAAATGTCCATATTTGATCGGTTGGGAGCGCACCAGATAGGTGTATATATGATATAAATAGAAGTATTACTGAGGCTCACCAGTCGGTCAATATGGATGGAGGTGCTCAATCACCAGTACACCTAAAAAACCGTGAGAATGTGTTGTATTGAAAAGAAAAATTGTGATGGCACACTCACATTTGGTTTAATAAACTGTATTTATAATTTTTAGTTAAATATTTGATTTACGTTGTTATATATAGTTAATAGATAATTGTATATATATAAAAAATAGAATAAAAATGGAGATGGGGATAAAAATAGAGATATTGAAAACAAAAAATAAAAAATATATAAAATGATGTCTAGTGTTCAAGGTATTTGGGGAGTCTGTTCAACGGATCCTGGAATATAAGGTCATATAAATCGAGATACAATATGTTGATTCGTTTTTGCGGAGTATTATTATTCTTCAATACATGTGCAATAAAGTTGCAAATAGGAGGCAGTCCAGTAAGAATTCAATCAAAAAAATTTGAAAAAAATATATGTGAAAAAATATTTTCAAACAAGAAGAAAAGGGTAAAAAATGGTGTTCATTCAGTCAAACATATATTGTGCACAATAAAAGTTGGTAAATCAATATTGATTAAAAATAGTGAATTTCAAATGGATTAGGTAGTGTTTTTTATATATATTAAGACAATGTCAGATACTTGCTGGTTGGAAATCGGCAATGATTATTCTTCTATTCACCGGGTTTCCTAATAGTAAAACGTCCGCCTTTTGAGGAGAGAGCACGTCTCCTGATGATAATATATATATATAATTCAGGTCTATTATATGGTTTCCCGATATAGTTCTTTCGTGTCTCCATTATGTTTTGGCAAAATAAATATATTCAAATGCGGAGGAATAGTAGAGAGTTTAGAAAGTTTACTTTACCCCTCTTCATCTGTTACGATGTATTTCTTTGTGCAAGGACCTGCGTGGCGTCCCACGTGATCACTCGCCTTACCATGTGATGTTGCACGTGATGGTGATGCAAGTTGACGTCACACGGTGTTTAGTTCCTGATTGGCCAATCCCTTTTGCTGCGGGAAATTTGAAAAGGTATCGCTGAGACAGATATATTATTTTCCGATGATTTTCAGTTCCAAGTAATGGATTTCCTTTTAGTCCTCACTGGTTCCTCAGACCAGACGCGTTTCGGGACACTTTTGGTCCCTTCCTTAGTGGTCAAGTTGTGGTATGTCAGGAGCGAGTGAGGATTTAAATGCTGGTTTCTTTAAGGGGTGTTACCTTCAATTTATTTAAGTTGTTTGTAAGTCCTGGTCTGGATTTGGTTCTGTAAATCCTGGTCTATCTCCTCTCCCACCTAGGCCCCTCTCCCCCACACGCATCCTCAATATCCCATCTAATCAACCACCAGATGACAAAAGAAATCGGAAATAAGAAAACCATCTCAAGGATAAATATCAACGGAAAGTTAAACCATCGCCAACAGGAAATCATTTAGTCAGACTCTAAATATAAAAAAAAAAATCCCACATAAACCGCATCATAAACGCGGGGACTGCATGAATATCAACAATGGAGCAACACCCTTTTTAGACACAGATATATACAATTGTAATAACCAGGTCAACATAAAATAAACCATGATTAATACCAAACACCTACCAGGTCACAACCTGAAGTGATAAACCATATAACAGAAAGAAACCATCATGAATACCACTCAGATAAGACCAAAATTACAAAGTGACGGTAAAACATGACACATATAATTTACCTTATATTTACATCCGAAAATCCGATTTTAAACAAAAAGCAACATCCTGAAAAAAAGAGAAAGGAATAAAGCGTACTGTAACCGCATATATATATATATATATATATATATATATATATATATAAAAACGCTAGCAACGCACAGCGGAAGAAGAGGGAATATAAATCCAGGGATGAGATCCAAAATATATAACATAACTTTCACGTTTGTAATATAAAACACTTTTAATGTGAAATGGACTACAACACAGACAATGTGAATATGCACTTATTTATTTTATTCTGGCCATCAAACTGCTGACCAAATCCAGACCAGGATTTACAGAACCAAATCCAGACCAGGACTTACAAACAACTTAAATAAATTGAAGGTAACACCCCTTAAAGAAACCAGCATTTAAATCCTCACTCGCTCCTGACATACCACAACTTGACCACTGAGGAAGGGACCAAAAGTGTCCCGAAACGCGTCTGGTCTGAGGAACCAGTGAGGACTAAAAGGAAATCCATTACTTGGAACTGAAAATCATCGGAAAATAATATATCCGTCTCAGCGATACCTTTTCAAATTTCCCGCAGCAAAAGGGATTGGCCAATCAGGAACTAAACACCGTGTGATGTCAACTTGCATCACCATCACGTGCAACATCACATGGTAAGGCGAGTGATCACGTGGGACGCCACGCAGGTCCTTGCACAAAGCAATACATCGTAACAGATGAAGAGGGGTAAAGTAAACTTTCTAAACTCTCTACTATTCCTCTGAATTTGAATATATTTATTTTGCCAAAACATAACGGAGACACGAAAGAACTATATCGGGAAACCATATAATAGACCTGAATTATATATATATTATCATCAGGAGACGTGCTCTCTCCTCAAAAGGCGGACATTTTACTATTAGGAAACCCGGTGAATAGAAGAATAATCATTGCCGATTTCCAACCAGCAAGTATCTGACATTGTCTTAATATATATAAAAAACACTACCTAATCCATTTGAAATTCACTATTTTTAATCAATATTGATTTACCAACTTTTATTGTGCACAATATATATTTGACTGAATGAACACCATTTTTTACCCTTTTCTTCCTGTTTGAAAATATTTTTTCACATATATTTTTTTCACATTTTTTGGATTGAATTCTTACTGGACTGCCTCCTATTTGCAACTTTATTGCACATGTATTGAAGAATAATAATACTCCGCAAAAACGAATCAACATATTGTATCTCAATTTATATGACCTTATATTCCAGGATCCGTTGAACAGACTCCCCAAATACCTTGAACACTAGACATAATTTTATATATTTTTTATTTTTTGTTTTCAATATCTCTATTTTTATCCCCATTATATAACAACGTAAATCAAATATTTAACTAAAAATAATAAATACAGTTTATTAAACCAAATGTGAGTGTGCCATCACAATTTTTCTAGTCTTCATTTTTGTCGTTGGCCGAGTTTGCCATAAATAACCGTAGACAGAAGTCCACTGATAAGTCGCCGTTTTTTTGGTGCATATGGGTTCCATCCGCAGTTTGGCACTTTTTTTTGGTACTTAGACGTCTGGTATACCTGAAGAGGAAAGATCCTCCTCTTCGTTGTCATCTATTTGGCGGAAGATTCAAAACAATTTAAATAAAATGGGCAAAAAGTATAAATGTATGGCTGACAAGAGACGTGTGAGTGATCCAGACCTGAGAGTACCCTCAGGTTGAAAGTACCCTCTTGAAAGTTGGGGCCAAGGTTTATTGGACCATACAAGATCTCTGCCATTATTAATCTGGTTGCTTTTCGTCTTGAGCCTCCGCAGGCTTTGAAGATTCATAATGTGTTTCACAAGTCATTGTTGAAAAGATATGTTGAACCTGCTGAACCGTCCTCCCAGCCACCACCTCCTGTCATGGTGAATGGTAATCTTTAGTTTCAGATTGCTAGGATAGTGAACTCATGTATTCTTTGTGGATCTCTTCAGTACCTCGGGCACTGGAAGGGGTACGGTCCAGAGGAAAGAATGTGGGTTCCTGCGACCGACGTGAATGCCAGTCGCCTTGTTAGGGCCTTTTACAGGGCGCATCCTGATAAATTCGGTCCTGGGTGTCCGGAGGCCACCTGCAGAAGGGGGGGGGGGTACTGTTACGGTCCCTTCTGTGAGAGAGGTGAGACGATTGGATAGACTTGCTGCAAGTGAGGCTGGACAGGACCAGAACTGGACAGGATCAGACAAAGTGCTGGATGTTTCTGACCTCTGTCTTAGATGGTGTCCATTCATTTATGAATGTATACCCAGCTGTACATTTCTCTAGTAAAGAAAGTTGATTTCTGCAGTTTCTGAAGTTGGATTCGCAGTAATCATAGACTACCCCTGCAAGTGACTGTTTGTTCACACATCACGGTCAAGACACATTTTGTTTCCAAGAATTTACCATAAACGAAGCAAAAACTTTTC
The DNA here is from genome assembly GCF_014858855.1 of Bufo gargarizans. Classification (NCBI taxonomy): domain Eukaryota; kingdom Metazoa; phylum Chordata; class Amphibia; order Anura; family Bufonidae; genus Bufo; species Bufo gargarizans. Next base: position 471,591,464 of record NC_058083.1, on the reverse strand, counting down.
GTTCTGTTGCAAAATCTACATTCAAAAATGCTACATGACTCTAACGCTAATAGTGAACTGTGAGAAAAAGATAAAGAGAAAGTTCTTACAGACATGGTTGGTGTCACGGTCCCTCCTGTGAGAGAGGTGAGAAGATCGGATAGACTTGCTCCACATGAGGCTATCTGACAGGTCTCTGTTTTCCTCTCGTATGTTGTTGTTTGGCAGGATCTCACCTCTCCTCAGGTGCCGCTCGTTATCAGTGATGGGGCTCTATTTAGGTCCGCCTCACACTGCTAACCATGCAGTTGATACTTTCTGCTAGGAGTTGCTAGAGCTTGGTTGCATTGGATCTCCTGCTTCTCCATACTTCTCTAAAGCTAAGTACTTGTTGGCTTTACAGTTTGTCTTTCTCTGGAGTGTGTTTTTCCTAGGCCTCAGGGAGACGCGGGTTCCTCCATCTGGGGAGGAACCAGCTGTCTCGTCTCCTGCTCCCTATTCTAGGGCTTGTCAGTTTGAGCAGGGTTTTAGGTATCCGCGGTATGGGTATTTCCACCTTCAGGATCTGCTCATACTGGCAGGAGTTAGGGAAAGGTCTAGGGATTACTAGGAGGTCACCATCCCTCTTCCTTAGCCTAGATTGTTGTCCTTTCGTTATTGTGTGTATTTGGTGTTTTCCCCTCCCCGTTACCTGTGACAGTTGCTTATCACAATTTGGATGTGGTTGATGTGCAATACTTCTAGCATCATCATTACTACTAGCTATCAAAAGACACAACCACTACAGAGGTGCTGATATTCTTACTTGGGAGGGGCTCCTTGGAATTCCATGTGAAAAGAGTGAAGATTTGGAGTGATGAGACTTGAAAGTCCATGTGATGATAGTGGTGTATTAATATAGTAAACAATATAGCACAGGGCCGTGAGGTTTTTCTGACACACACAGCCATTTTAATTCAGTTGCATTTCAGGCACATGACATATTCACTTGCCCCTTGGGAGTTTTAAACAGTTTCTGATTTTCTAATTTTCTGTTAGAAATAACTGAAATGGCACCAGACTGGCAGCCATTTCAGTAAGAGTTGTTGGTTTCCTAGTCAACCTGTCAGAGTCTATATAAACTGGATGCAGGAATCCATTCTGTGTAGTGAGTTCAGAGAGAGAGCAGCAGAATAGAGAGCTGTGTTGTCACGACACTGACACTGATACCCAATGTGTGCAGGACTCTAGACAGAACCTAAGATATAGAGCCTGGATACTACTCATTTAGGAAAGGTATCATTTCAATGTTAAACCACTATTGTTTACATTTCATGCCCTATGTGTTGTCTACCATTTTTTCTGTAAATCTTTGAAAACGCAACTTGTTATAACTGACTTGTTTCATTAAAAATAACATTTTTTTTATTGTCTCTTTCCTTTTGCTCTGAAATATTAACAGCTTAAGAATCAAACTTCCTTCAGGAGAGAATTGGTATATTCTAGTGTTATGGTTAAGGGTAATTGTATGACGATTGTATATGTATGGGGACTGTCCAATCAGATGTGGGCCATCTGAGAAGAGATTATTGTGTCCACGAAAGTGACCAATAGGTCTTTGGCATAGAACCCAAGTTTTACAGTGCAATAGTTCATAGGCAATCGATAAGATATCGATTGGCAGGGAGCAAGTAGATGCTTAATTGACGGTAAATTGGCAATCACAGGATCAAAATCCCTGATCCTCAGGTTTAGTGTGGTTCTTTTTACGAACCTGGTGGCAGCATGTATAGGGTGTGGGGAGTTAAAGGGGTTATCCCATCTTAGACAATGGGGGCATATCGCAAGGATATGCCCCCATTGTCTGATAGGTGCGGGTCCCACCGCTGGGACCTGCACCGATAAGGAGAACGGAGCAGAGAAAGTGGAGGAGGGCGCACTGCGCATGCGCAGCCGCCCTCCGTTCATTTCTATGGAGCCGCCGAAAATAGCCGAGTGCTGGCTCGGCTATTTCCGTTGGCCCCATAAAAATGAATGGGAGCGTTGGCCGCGCATGTGCGGTGCGCTCCCATTCACTTCAATGGGAGAGGCGGGGAGCTGCGCCTGGTGGTGGTCGGACCCTGGGAAACCCGGGGTCCTCCAGCCACAACTCTCCCCGGCTCCGTTCTCGTTGTAGGTGCGGGTCCCAGAGGTGGGACCCGCACCTATCAGACAATGGGGGCATATCCTTGCGATATGCCCCCATTGTCTAAGATGGGATAACCCCTTTAATGCTTTGATTGATTCTCAGCACCCATATATTCGCGGCCGTGTTACGGGGACAGGCTCTTTCCGGCAGACGCCTGTGTTACCAGTAGCAACTAGAGGTGGTTGAGCCGGAGTTAGCTTGGCTGTGGGTGCGGTACGCGACAGTCCATATAAAGACTTGTTCCAACTTTTCTTCCATGTGTCTCACTTAGGCCTCATGCACACGACTGCATACGTTTTGTGGTGCGCATACTGTGGATCCGCAAAACACGGATACTAGCCTTTTGCGTCCTGCACTTTCCCATTGAACACGTCCTGCGCTATTGTAGAAATACCTATTTTTGTCCGCAAAACGGACAGGAATGTGTCTCACTTAGGCTTCATTCACACAACTGTATCCTGAAATGTTCTATCTTTGTTGCGGGACGGCAGAACGGACCTATGGATGCGGACAGTTTACGGTGTTTGCATGAGACCTTACACTGCCAATTAACACTGTAGGGGCTAGTGCTGTGAGTGTGGCCATATTAATGGATGTTCTTGCCACAAAAGCAAGATGGTGTCAGAATCTCCACTTCCTTGTACACTATTGTCCATATCTTTTGACACTCTTTGTTAAAATCTTGGGGTTTTGTAGAACCACGTTTGATATTATATAGTGTGATACAAAAGGAATATAATTCGGAAACACAGGGGAACAGTAAGGCCAAGCTCCGATATGACATCTGTAGACCAGGGAATACTGGTACATGGTAGAACAGATGTTGTGCCAGCTTTCATTTTATGGACAAAGGCCAGTGTTAAAAGGGACCCTCTTGGAAAAGGCTGAAACTGTCATTCTTTCCTGGCATGCATATTAGCTGAACATCCTGTGAGTCTCATCTGCAAACAGCTATTTCGAAGTAATTGCAAAGTCATGCATAGAGAGTAATTTCCTTTACAGGTTCCTGGGAAGATCATGACTACTTCTGCTTCTTCTGAACAGGCAGTTACTGTATTGTCCTATTTGGAGGCCTAGATTTCCAGAAAGGTGGCATTTTCAATTTTCTCCTGGAAGCAAGAAAGCCAAAAAACAAAAACAAATCCAGACTACAAAATGGTTTGAGGTTCAAGATAGAAAATTAAAGATCCACAGTCAATACTAGATTTACTTTGCATGAGCCTGTAGACACAGATTGCCTGGTGTCTCAAGCTGGTCATACACATACGCATGCACAGCTGACATTTTAACAAGCCTTGGATAATGCCAAACAAGATATCCATTCGTAGACAGCTGTTTTGGGGTGCTTGCCCCTTATCAGTAAGGAGTAGGTTTCTGGCTGGCTAGGTGAGATGCCTTGGATGCCCCTTAAGCGGTGTGCTGGCTCTCCTTGGCGCTCTCTATTCAGTGCTTTGGGACTGCTTATGTGTGGCCTGCTCTCCAATTATTGCAGCTTGCTCCGGGGTTCCATTCTTTAGATAGGAGTGGGTTCCAGATGTGAGACCCACACATATCAAGCACATCCAATTAAAGGGAACCTGTCAGCGGCAAAAACCACCCCAAACTGCCAGCAGTACCTTAAAGTAGCCGATGAGTAGTAGAAGTAGTAGATAATTTTTTTCCTGCAGTCAGATGCGGTAAAAGCAGGAAAAAAATATCTTTTATCTCCTGAGCGCGCTATTTTCGAGTCACTCTTGAAGTCAAGCGGGCAGTGGCCTCTTTGCTTCAAGTCAAGCTAACCGTGCCCCCTTACCTGCCCCTTCGCTGTGACTGACAGCGCTTATGCCCGACAGCCGTCTGGCTTTGCCGAACAGCCGGTTGTCAGTCATAGGAGAAGGGGCAGGGAAGGGGGCACGGTTAACTTATCTTGAAGCAAAGAGGCCGCTGCCCGCTTGACTTCAAGAGTGACTCGAAAATAGCGCGCTCAGGAGATAAAAGATATTTTTTTCCTGCTTTTACCGCATCTGACTGCAGGAAGAAAATCCTCATTAACAACACACTGCCGGCTACTTGAAGGTACTGCTGGCAGTTTTGGGTGGTTTTTGCCGCTGACAGGTTCCCTTTAAAGCCAAAGGAGCACAGTGCTCTGAGCTTATTGAGCGATGGATCTCAGCACCCGGAACCAAACGATCAAAACTTCTCACATGTCAAGCAGTTTAAAGAAATGATTTATTCTTCATGTCCAAGTTACTCTCAACTCCGTCTCCTAGAACCTCCTCGGTCATAACAAAATACTGTATAAAATATTGTTTAAGAAAGGTTCAGTCCTGTCTGATGGAAACACTAGGTTAAAGAACATGTAGGGCCACGTGGAGAGGCGGAATATATAGGTGAAGATACCACAGTACACTACTATGTATGATTCAATTAAGAGTCCAGATTTATTACATATTCAAATAACAGCAGATCCATGTAATCGGAGAATTCAGTGGTAATTTGCAGAAAAGTGACTGTAGTCTGACATTTCGGTCTAAACAGACCTTGGTCACAGAGTCATAAAGGGAAGAAAGAGGGGCAGAGATATCCTGATGCACAGCCTAGGGGCACTGCCAGGAGTGCTAAAGCTTTGGTGCCCCGCTCGGCTGTGCATCAGGATATCTGTGACCCCTTTTCTTCCCTTAATGCTTCTGTGACCAAGGTCTGTGACAAAGTCACTTTCCTGCATAATACCGTAGAACTCTCCAATCACATAAAACTTCTGTTGACTATTTGAATACGTAATAAATCTGAATTATTAATTGCATCATACATAGGAGTGTGCGTTGGTATCTTCAGCTCTGCATTCTGGAAACACCAGGTTACCACTTCACAAATAATAATCAGTGGCCACATTACCACATTGTCTTGTGTTACATAAGAATAGCATGCAAAATACATTCTGCAGCAACAAACTGGTGCTGCCTACAGTCTAAAAAATGTAATGCAACATAATACATCTATTATTTCCAAAACCTGTATTTCTTACATGTACATTGAGAGGTTAAATACATTGATAGAATCTGCATAGTGACCCTTTCTGGTACACCCTACATACACTCACCTAAGGAATTATTAGGAACACCATACTAATACGGTGTTGGATCCCCTTTTGCCTTCAGAACTGCCTTTATTCTATGTGGCATTGATTCAACAAGGTGCTGATAGCATTCTTTAGAAATGTTGGCCCATAGTGATAGGATAGCATCTTGCAGTTGATGGAGATTTGAGGGATGCACATCCAGGGCACGAAGCTCCCATTCCACCACATCCCAAAGATGCTCTATTGGGTTGAGATCTGGTGACTGTGGGGGCCATTTTAGTACAGTGAACTTATTGTCATGTTCAAGAAACCAATTTGAAATGATTTGAGCTTTGTGACATGGTGCATTATCCTGCTGGAAGTAGCCATCAGAGGATGGGTACATGGTGGTCATGAAGGGATGGACATGGTCAGAAACAATGCTCAGGTAGCCCGTGGCATTTAAACGATGGCCAATTGGCACTAAGGGGCCTAAAGTGTGCCCAGAAAACATTCCCCACACCATTATACCACCACCGCCAGCCTGCACAGTGGTAACAAGGCATGATGGATACATGTTCTCATTCTGTTTACGCCAAATTCGGACTCTACCATTTGAATGTCTCAACAGAAATCGAGACTCATCAGACCAGGCAACATTTTTCCAGTCTTCAACAGTAAAATTTTGGTGAGCTCGTGCAAATTGTAGCCTCTTTTTCCTATTTGTAGTGGAGATGAGTGGTACCCGGTGGGGTCTTCTGCTGTTGTAGCCCACCTTTCTTTCCCATTCTGACATTCAGTTTGGAGTTCAGGAGATTGTCTCGACCAGGACCACAACCCTACTTGCATTGAAGCAACTGCCATGTGATTGGTTGACTAGATAATCGCATTAATGAGAAATAGAACAGGTGTTCCTAATAATTCTTTAGGTGAGTGTATATGGCTCCCAAAAGCAATGGCAGATTTTTGAAAGTAAAAATTTTTAAGTCTAAGTGATTGTCAAAACTATTTTTAGAGTTGATTAATATAGAAGAAGCAGCATGACTGTGTGTAATTGCTGTCAGCTACACTGTTTCCTATGAGTCATATTAAATATGCTTCAGCTGATAAATGTTGTAGTGTCCATGCAATACTTCCATCCCTTCATGTTTAATTTAGTTCTTTCTACCCATAATTATCTGATCAGTATTTTTCTTTTTAATATGACAGAATAGTATTGTTATACAAATGTTAGCTATTTAATATGTCATCTCAACACATAACGACTGCAGCCAATCATTGACCACAGCTGTCAAGTGCCGTTCATAATAGCATCCTCACTGCTGCAAAGGGCAGACCTTCCATGGATGCATTGGTGATGGAAGTGGGGCCTGACACTGAGCTGCTTTTGCTGCTTCCAGACATAGTTGAATAAATTACCTGCATCTGCCACTAGGGGGAGATTTATACAGATCCTATTGTTTTCTATTGTAGCTGTATAAATTCATATGTACTGAATTCCCCCTAGTGATGGCTGCCGGCAGACAGAGTTTAATTATTTACTGTGGGATAGGACATAGGAGCTCCCTGGGGCTGATTAATCGGCGTATTTATTTATTGCAGTTTTATCAATTTTATAAATGCATTGAAAAATATAATGGAACGAACAACACACTTAGGCCTCATGCACACGACCGTTGTTGTGTCCCGTGTCCGTTGTTCCGTTTTCCGTGATTTTCTGCGGACCCATTGACTTTCAATGGGTCTGTGGAAAATTCGGAAAATGCACCGTTTGTCATCCGCGTCCGTGATCCGTGTTTCCAGTCCGTGAAAAAAATAGGACCTGTCCTATTTTTTTCACGGACAAAGGTTCGCGGACCCATTCAAGTCAATGGGTCCGTGAAAAAACACGGATACACACAAGATTGTCATCTGCGTCCGTGATCCGTTTTTATTCCTATCATTTGCAAGGCAAACTTGACTTAGATTTTTTTTCACTTTCCTTCATGTCTGGAGATCCTCCAAAAATCAAGGAAGACACACGGAAACAAAAACGGAAACGGATCACGGAACAACGGAACCCCGTTTTGCGGACCGTGAAAAAATACTGTCGTGTGCATGAGGCCTTAGGCTACATGCACACGACCGTATGTGTTTTGCGGTCCACAAATTGCGGATCTGCAAAAAAAAAACGGATCCGCGGATCCGTTTATTTTGCGGATCCATTATAATAATGTCTATCCTTGTCCGCAAACTAGAAAAAAATAGGATATGCACAATCTTTTGGGGGGAGCAACGGAACGGACATACTGATGCGGACAGCACACAGTGTGCTGTCCACGTTTTTTGCAGACCCATTGAAATGAATAGGTCCGCATCCTATCCGCAAAAAAAAAGGATCGGACACGGAAACAAAATACGGTCGCGTGCATGAGGCCTTATACAATTGTGTAAGTAGCAATTTGGCTATCTAGGAGGTTAGTGAAAGGAAAGGTGCCCCCTCTGACCTCCAATGGGCAACCCTGTGGGTGCCAGTCAGTTGCTATGGCAGTCTGGGGCCTTGTGAAGACTCCTATGCCTGCCATAGTACGCTGCCTGTTAATTCCTGCCTGTGGCAGGGCTAACTAAGAAGTACTGAGAATGTCCACAGACTACAATAGTAAACTGTTCCAGTGTATGGTATATGTGATTGAACAATTGCATATTCAAGTCCCATAGGGAGCCCAACATGTAAGAAAATGTTTTTTTTTTTTTTCAAAACTAAAATAAATTAAATTTCAAATCACCCCCTTTCCCAATTTGACATTTAAAAATAAAAAACATAATTGGCATCGCCCTGTTTAAAATGTACAAACTATTAGAATGTCAAATTATTTATCCTACATGGTAAACGCCATAATGGAAAAAACTGCTTTCCATAGAAGTCAGTAGGTCATTTTCTTATTATGTCCATATGGCTGCATAAAGTTGAAACAAGGTGACTGCCCCAAATATCATGTACAAAGAATAGAATAAAAAATATACATTCTGAAAAGATTAGAAAAAAAGATATCAGCATATTTTTTGCATTATTACAAAAATACATTGGGGGTCATTTACTAAATGATATTCGCCAGTCTTCTTGAATATATCTATCGCAAATTGCGGCGCAAAGGTTATTCTACAACTTGCCCCTGCTCACGCCAGGTCTAAAAAAGGGGGCATGGCATGGGTGGGGAAGGGGAAGTGCCTGCAGGCCCGTCTCATTTATCACTTTCTACACCTTTTGTAGGAAGCTGGCTTTAAATTAGACCGGTGGTGGATGAGCCTCTACATAACTTCGGCTAGAACGCTGGTCTTAATAAATGACTCCATTGTCTTTAGGAAGTTTTTTTGCAATTATATTGTCAAAATGAACACCAGATATTTTAGCACTATGGATATTCCTCATGATTACCTCCTGTGGATCACAAATCACTTTCTAGATGACTATCTATAGCCTACCTGCCACTATTAAAGTTACTGATGACAACCAATCTATACTTTCTTCATGAAGTCTGATTACGTGGACTTTTTTCCCCAGGTGTTCTTTTCTCATAAGGATCAGAATGAATCCAAAGTACATACAATATCGTGATTTTAAATCCATCATGGTGCATTGTCACCATAGTCATCAGTTGTTGTTGTTATCATCATCTATTAAAAAGGGGTTGTGCCATTAATATAAATGTATGCAGCCCAACATATACAGTACAGACCAAAAGTTTGGACACACCTTCTCATTCAAAGAGTTGTCTTTATTTTCATGACTATGAAAATTGTAGATTCACACTGAAGGCATCAAAACTATGAATTAACACATGTGGAATTATATACATAACAAAAAAGTGTGAAACAACTGAAAATATGTCATATTCTAGGTTCTTCAAAGTAGCCACCTTTTGCTTTGATTACTGCTTTGCACACTCTTGGCATTCTCTTGATGAGCTTCAAGAGGTAGTCACCTGAAATGGTTTTTACTTCACAGGTGTGCCCTGTCAGGTTTAATAAGTGGGATTTCTTGCCTTATAAATGGGGTTAGGACCATCAGTTGCGTTGTGGAGATGTCGGGTGGATACACAGCTGATAGTCCTACTGAATAGACTGTTAGAATTTGTATTATGGCAAGAAAAAAGCAGCTAAGTAAAGAAAAAGGAGTGGCCATCATTACTTTAAGAAATTAAGGTCAGTCAGTCCGAAAAATTGGGAAAACTTTGAAAATGTCCCCAAGTGCAGTCACAAAAACCATCAAGCGCTACAAAGAAACTGGCTCACATGCGGACCGCCCCAGGAAAGGAAGACCAAGAGTCACCTCTTCTGCGGAGGATAAGTTCATCCGAGTCACCAGCCTCAGAAATCGCAGGTTAACAGCAGCTCAGATTAGAGACCAGGTCAATGCCACACAGAGTTCTAGCAGTAGACACATCTTTAGAACAACTGTTAAGAGGAGACTGTGTGAATCAGGCCTTCATGGTAGAATGTCTGCTAGGAAACCACTGCTAAGGACAGGCAACAAGCAGAAGAGACTTGTTTGGGCAAAAGAACACAAGGAATGGACTTTAGACCAGTGGAAATCTGTGCTTTGGTCTGATAAGTCCAAATTTGAGATCTTTGGTTCCAACCACCGTATCTTTGTGCGACGCAGAAAAGGTGAACGGATGGACTCTACATGCCTGGTTCCCACCGTGAAGCATGGAGGAGGAGGTGTGATGGTGTGGGGGTGCTTTGCTGGTGACACTGTTGGGGATTTATTCAAAATTGAAAGCATACTGAACCAGCATGGCTACCACAGCATCTTGCAGCGGCATGCTACTCCATCCGGTTTGCGTTTAGTTGGACCATCATTTATTTTTCAACAGGACAATGACCTCAAACACACCTCCAGGCTGTGTAAGGGCTATTTGACCATGAAGTAGAGTGATGGGGTGCTGCGCTGGATGACCTGGCCTCCACAGTCACCGGACCTGAACCCAATCGAGATGGTTTGGGGTGAGCTGGACCGCAGAGTGAAGGCAAAAGGGCCAACAAGTGCTAAGCATCTCTGGGAACTCCTTCAAGACTGTTGGAAGACCATTTCAGGTGACTACCTCTTGAAGCTCTATAAGAGAATGCCAAGAGTGTGCAAAGCAGTAATCAAAGCAAAAGGTGGCTACTTTGAAGAACCTAGAATATGACATATTTTCAGTTGTTTCACACTTTTTTGTTATGTATATAATTCCACATGTGTTAATTCATAGTTTTGATGCCTTCAGTGTGAATCTACAATTTTCATAGTCATGAAAATAAAGAAAACTCTTTAAATGAGAAAGTGTGTCCAAACTTTTGGTCTGTACTGTATATCACTGTTATATCACTATTCCCAAATACAACCATTTATCAGAACTGCCTTATTCTAAAGCCATTAGCCTACCATTGCACCCTTTGGCAAATATATTTTGATATTTAGTTGCTGTAGGTTACGTCCTGCATTTGAGCCTTGTAATGTAGGACACAGAAGCGTCATTGGTAGGAACATTGCTGATGTCAGGACACATCTCACTGTCCTACGGCATGATGAGACCGCAACAGCTCATACCAAGGTGTGTACACACCATTCTCTAGCCTGCTATTCCCGGATATTTTCTTCTTCTCGTCTGTCCTACTAGCAACTTGTGTTTGAAAAAGGTCATGATTTGACGGAAACGTCACTTTGTTGTGAAAGTTGCTTTACGAATAAAAACTTCTTTGCATTAATTAAGAGTGCTGCCTTTCCTATATAATAGAATGGGGATGGTGGCAGCAGCAGTAGCACTAGTGGCCCCATGAAATAGTGGGGATGGTGGTGGCGGCAGTAGTGGACCCATGACAGAGTGGGGGTGGGGTGTCAGCAACAGTAGTGGCTCCATGACAGAGTGAGGACAGTGGCAGCAGTAGCAGTAGTGGCCTCATGACAAAGTGGGGACGGTAGTGGCAGTAGTGGCTCCATGACAGAGTGGGGATGGTGGTGGCAGCAGCAGTAGTGACCCCATGACAGAGTAGGGAAGGTGGCAGAAACAGTGGCAGTAGTGGCCCTATGACAGAGTGGGGAGGGTGGCAGAGACAGTGACAGTAGTGTGTCCATGACAGAGTGGGGAGGTCCATCAGAAGAAAAGAAACCAAAAATCGAATCCTGTATTTTGGGCATCCATAAAGCCTCTTTCAGACAGTCAGTCTTTGGTCAGTGTTTTGCATCAGTATTTGATCAATATGTGTAAGCCAAAAACAGGAGTGGGTCCAAAACAGAGATAAAGTGTAATGGAATAATTTCATCTGTGTTTTGGACCCACTCCTGCTTTTGGCTTACCAATTCTGATCAAATACTGATGCAAAACACTGACCAAATAATGACCATCTAAAATAGGCCTGATGCCCAGTTTGCATCTGTTTTGGCCATTTACTTCTGAAATCAGTTTTTTTTTTAACAAGGAAAAAAAAAATACTTTATTGGTCTCTTTTATACGGTCAGTATTTGGTCAATGTTTTGCATCAGTAAGTGTAAGCCAAAAAGAGGATTGGGTCCAAAACATATAAAATGTAATTGGAATTATTTGCAGGAATGGCAGTAGAGGCAGCAAGTGGATGACATTAGGCGGGTGGGAGCAGAACGTGGCCAGAAGTAATGGCCTTTTTTGCAGAATATTCCAGTGTGGTAGCACACTACAGTATGATTATTAGTGGCAGAATGATCTATTCTGTTGCATCAATCAGCGGTGTTTGGAAATCCTGGTTGATCCACGCCTCATTCATCTTTATAAAGATTAGGCTCTCAACATTTTGGGAGGAAAGGCAAGTTCTCTTAGGGGTAAGTATGCTCCCCGCAGCACTGAACACCCACTCTGATACCACACTACTGGCTGGGCAGTAAATCATACCCATGGCAAACTTGGCCAGTTGCGGCCACAATTCAAGTTTGCATGCCCAGTAGTCCAGGGGATTTTGGATCATGGGTGACAGGGTGCAGTCCAAGTATGCCACCACCTGCTGGTTGAGGTTCTGCTGCATGTTCTGCTGCAGCTGGGTGATTTCTTCAGTAGGCGGCTGAAGGAAACTGCTCATTATAGACTCCAGACTGAAGTTGCTGTATATGGAGCTACTCCTGTCCACCCCCACCACTACCAGTCAGGGTAGTGGAGCGTGAGCATAGAGAGTCCCCCCAGTCAGACCTTAGAGAGGACTAGCGATGGTGCTTGTAGGCAGCCACCAACCAACAACACAGCAAGTCTCTGTAGTAGTCCATTTTTTTTTTAAATGCCCCTATTTTTGACCAGTAGTGAGGGTCTAACAATGTGGATAGGAAGTAGTCATCCCTCTGCCTAATCCTGACAATGCGACTGTCAGTAAGCATACAGGAAAGCATCTAGCTGGCAATTTGTGCAAGGGACTTGGAGGGCCCCCTGTCTCCATCTCCACTGCATACTGCAACGGTCTGTGAGGGTCATCTGCGTCTTCTTCATCGTCGCCCTTCCGCTTCTCCTGCTTCTGTCCTTTGGGCAGATAAACCACCTAGTGGTGTATAGAATTCCTGGGCGTTTAGGTCCTCCTCCTCATCCTCCTCAGGACTCAGGTGGCCGTGCCACGTCTTCTGTCCTCTCTCTAATCAGATTTGTCAGGATCCCTTCCAGGATGTGAAGAAGTGGAATGATATTCAACCCGTAATTCTGCTGACTGACAAATAAAGTGGCCTTCTCAAAGGGCCTGAGCAAACAGCACGTATCATGCATGAGCTTCCACGGGCTAACGTGGAAGTTACACCGGGGAGTAGACCTGTCCGTCTGCTGCATTAAGAAATCTTTGACACGGGGCGTGGTTAGCCAAGCATGTGATTGGCCATGCGTCTGCTGAGCTCCTGCACTTCCCCGGCCAGTTATCCTGCAAATACTGATTTAATCCTGCTGCATGTAAGCTTACCTTGCGTTGGATTCACTAGAGATTGCTTGGGTATCCGACAGTAGCGGAATTTTGCCGCCATGACTAAGAAAGAGACGGGAAAGGAGCAGACAAAGATCCACAAAATGGCGCCGGCTCCGCCACACCTAAGCACCACAACCGCACAGCAGACCTACAGCGAGAAGCTGCAGCGCAGCTGGGACAATATGCTTGTTCAGTGGCACCACCCAGTGCAAGATGGTCCCGTGTGTGAGTCTTTATTAACCGATAATGACTTAGACTCTAAAAATTAGGGAGTGGAAGCCGCTGCTGAAAAAATATGTGGCCTCAACAGATATGGCATCTTACAGGCACGCAGTGCAGAAACAGAGTCTGAAACTCAGGAGTCAGACTCAGAGGAGCCAACCCTCAAAGATGTCATGCATGCCATTACTAAATGTGGCAAATTATTAAACGCTCTGACAGGGAGCTATAAAGGAAGATGTGTCCATAGTCAGACAAGACTTCAGAAAGTTGGCAGAATACGCAACTGCCTTGGAAGATCGAATGGGTGATATGGAAGATGCTGTACAACCTCTTAAGAGGGATATTACAGATCATACTTACAGACTGGATGTACTTGCTGCCAAACAAGACGACTTGGAAAATAGGCTGCGCCGAAATAATGTGAGACTAGCTGGAGTACCGGAGAAAGTGGAAGGGGTTAACCCTACAGAATTTTTTTAAACCTGGCTAAAAGATCAGTTTGGTGTAGAGATCTTAACTCCGTTATTCGCACTTGAATGCGCTCACAGAGTGCCTACTCGCCCATTGCCACCGGGTGTACCACCGAGACCTGTACTCATGAAAATACTCCATTACAGAGATCGTGATATTCTTCTTAGAAAAGCCAGAGAGCTACCAGATCTTTCAATCAATGGCCACAAGGTGTCACTCTTTCCTGATTATTCCATAGGGGTGCAGAAAAGAAGAGCAAGATTCCTAGAGCGTCGCCTGAAAGAATATGGCGTCACCTATTACATGATGTACCCAGCGAAACTCAGGGTAGCCGCCCTAGGATCTACCAGCTTTTTTGAAGACCCAAGAGAAGCTTCAAGATGGTTGGACAGACATGAAAGGCAATTGAGGGAGGAAAGACAACCGACAGATTAAGAGCGGGTCCCCAGGCTCAAGCGCAAGTAAAAAGATCACACTCAGAGAGAGTGAATGATTGGGTCTGTGCATATAGAAATATTAGAACTTTTACTATACATGGTATTTTTATAGATAGATTGTACACAGGCTATACATGTATCTATAGCGTGCAATAGGAACAATACACTGTATGTCATCTGTAAACTTTATACAAACAATGACCGGGAGGAGAGCAAGGAGCTAAGACGCTAGCGGCTTTAATAGTTTAGGTTATACGGTTACGGTTGCGTGTTAATCCAGTTGGAGTTACCAAATCCAGGGCTGCCACCTCTCTTTTTTCTGGTGGATTAGTTGATCAGATTGGCTGGCCTTGCTGACGAGTTTTTTAAGAGCCTGCGGACCTAAATATAGGTGTTTTAGTTGGGACTAGGGATGAGCGAACTCGAACTGTATAGTTCGGGTTCGTACCGAATTTTGGGGTGTCCGTGACACGGACCCGAACATTTTCGTAAAAGTCCGGGTTCGGGGTTCGTCGCTTTCTTGGCGCTTTTGTGACGCTTTCTTGGCGCTTTTTGAAAGGCTGCAAAGCAGCCAATCAACAAGCGTCATACTACTTGCCCCAAGAGGCCATCACAGCCATGCCTACTATTGGCATGGCTGTGATTGGCCAGAGCACCATGTGACCCAGCCTCTATTTAAGCTGGAGTCACATAGCGCCGCCCGTCACTCTGCTCTGATTAGCGTAGGAAGAGGTTGCGGCTGCGACAGTAGGGCGAGATTAGGCAGATTAACTCCTCCAAAGGACTTGATTATTGATCGATCTGCAGCTGTGGGTCATTGAGCTGCTGATACTCAATTGCTCACTGTTTTTAGGCTGCCCAGACCGTTTGTCAGTCACATTTTTCTGGGGTGATCGGCGGCCATTTTGTGTCTTGTGGTGCGCCAGCACAAGCTGCGACCAAGTGCATTTAACCCTCAATGGTGTGGTTGTTTTTTTGGCTAAAGCCTACATCAGGGTGAAGCTGTCACACCAAGTGCATTTAACCAGCAATAGTCTGTTTATTTTTTGGCCATATACTACATCAGGGGCAAGCTGCGCCTGTCACCAAGTGCATTTAACCCTCAATGGTGTGGTTGTTTTTTGGCTAAAGCCTACATCAGGGTGAAGCTGTCACACCAAGTGCATTTAACCAGCAATAGTCTGTTTATTTTTTGGCCATATACTACATCAGGGGCAAGCTGCGCCCGTCACCAAGTGCATTTAACCCTCAGTAGTGTGGTTGGTCAAGCTATCACACCAAGTGCATTTAACCAGCAATAGTCTGTTCATTTTTTGGCCATATACTAAATCAGGGGCAAGCTGCGCCCGTCACCAAGTGCATTTAACCAGCAATAGTCTGTTCATTTTTTGGCCATATACTACATCAGGGGCAAGCTGCGCCCGTCACCAAGTGCATTTAACCAGCAATAGTGTGGTTATTTTTTGGCCATATCCCAGTCTAATTCTGTCACTAAATCCATACCGGTCACCCAGCGCCTAAATACTAGGCCTCAAATTTATATCCCGCTAAATCTGTCGTTACCGCTGTACTGTTGTGGCTGGGCAAGTTATTTAGTGTCCGTCAAAGCACATTTTTTGTTCAGGGTTGAAATACAATTCCCAATTTAGCAATTTCATAATTTAGTGGTTTCTGCTATATCAGAGCTATTTGAAATCTATCCCTAAAAGGGTATATAATATTCAAGGTGCACATAGGGTCATTCAGAATAACTTCACACACACGCTACTGTGCATTTCCAAGTCTAATTCTGTTAGTAAATCCATACCGGTCACCCAGCGCCTAAATACTAGGCCTCAAATTTATATCCCGCTAAATCTGTCGTTACCGCTGTCCTGTTGTGGCTGGGAAAGTTATTTAGTGTCCGTCAAAGCACATTTTTTGTTCTGGGTTGAAATACAATTCCCAATTTAGCAATTTCATAATTTAGTGGTTTCTGCTGTATCAGAGCTATTTGAAATCTATCCCTAAAAGGGTATATAATATTCAAGGTGCACATAGGGTCATTCAGAATAACTTCACACACACGCTACTGTGCATTTCCAAGTCTAATTCTGTCACTAAATCCATACCGGTCACCCAGCGCCTAAATACTAGGCCTCAAATTTATATCCCGCTAAATCTCTCGTTACCGCTGTCCTGTTGTGGATGGGAAAGTTATTTAGTGTCCGTCAAAGCACATTTTTTGTTCTGGGTTGAAATACAATTCCCAATTTAGCAATTTCATAATTTAGTGGTTTCTGCTATATCAGAGCTATTTGAAATCTATCCCTAAAAGGGTATATAATATTTAAGGTGCACATAGGGTCATTCAGAATAACTTCACACACACGCTACTGTGCATTTCCAAGTCTAATTCTGTTAGTAAATCCATACCGGTCACCCAGCGCCTAAATACTAGGCCTCAAATTTATATCCCGCTAAATCTGTCGTTACCGCTGTCCTGTTGTGGCTGGGAAAGTTATTTAGTGTCCGTCAAAGCACATTTTTTGTTCTGGGTTGAAATACAATTCCCAATTTAGCAATTTCATAATTTAGTGGTTCCTGCTATATCAGAGCTATTTGAAATCTATCCCTAAAAGGGTATATAATATTCAAGGTGCACATAGGGTCATTCAGAATAACTTCACACACACGCTACTGTGCATTTCCAAGTCTAATTCTGTCACTAAATCCATACCTGTCACCCAGCGCCTAAATACTAGGCCTCAAATTTATATCCCGCTGAATTTGAATACAATACATTGGGCCAAATAATATTTTTGTTGTTGTGGTGAACCATAACAATGAGGAAAACATCTAGTAAGGGACGCGGACGTGGACATGGTCGTGGTGGTGTTAGTGGACCCTCTGGTGCTGGGAGAGGACGTGGCCGTTCTGCCACATCCACACGTCCTAGTGTACCAACTACCTCAGGTCCCAGTAGCCGCCAGAATTTACAGCGATATATGGTGGGGCCCAATGCCGTTCTAAGGATGGTAAGGCCTGAGCAGGTACAGGCATTAGTCAATTGGGTGGCCGACAGTGGATCCAGCACGTTCACATTATCTCCCACCCAGTCTTCTGCAGAAAGCGCACAGATGGCGCCTGAAAACCAATCCCATCAGTCTGTCACATCACCCCCATGCATACCAGGGAAACTGTCTCAGCCTCAAGTTATGCAGCAGTCTCTTATGCTGTTTGAAGACTCCGCTGGCAGGGTTTCCCAAGGGCATCCACCTAGCCCTTCCCCAGCGGTGGAAGACATAGACTGCACTGACGCACAACCACTTATGTTTCCTGATGATGAGGACATGGGAATACCACCTCAGCATGTCTCTGATGATGACAAAACACAGGTGCCAACTGCTGCGTCTTTCTGCAGTGTGCAGACTGAACAGGAGGTCAGGGATCAAGACTGGGTGGAAGACGATGCAGGGGACGATGAGGTCCTAGACCCCACATGGAATGAAGGTCGTGCCACTGACTTTCACAGTTCGGAGGAAGAGGCAGTGGTGAGACCGAGCCAACAGCGTAGCAAAAGAGGGAGCAGTGGGCAAAAGCAGAACACCCGCCGCCAAGAGACTCCGCCTGCTACTGACCGCCGCCATCTGGGACCGAGCACCCCAAAGGCAGCTTCAAGGAGTTCCCTGGCATGGCACTTCTTCAAACAATGTGCTGACGACAAGACCCGAGTGGTTTGCACGCTGTGCCATCAGAGCCTGAAGCGAGGCATTAACGTTCTGAACCTGAGCACAACCTGCATGACCAGTCACCTGCATGCAAAGCATGAACTGCAGTGGAGTAAACACCTTAAAAGCAAGGAAGTCACTCAGGCTCCCCCTGCTACCTCTTCTGCTGCTGCCGCCTCGGCCTCTTCCTCTGCCTCTGGAGGAACGTTGGCACCTGCCGCCCAGCAAACAGGGGATGTACCACCAACACCACCACCACCTCCGTCACCAAGCGTCTCAACCATGTCACACGCCAGCGTTCAGCTCTCCATCTCACAAATATTTGAGAGAAAGCGTAAATTCCCACCTAGCCACCCTCGATCCCTGGCCCTGAATGCCAGCATTTCTAAACTACTGGCCTATGAAATGCTGTCATTTAGGCTGGTGGACACAGACAGCTTCAAACAGCTCATGTCGCTTGCTGTCCCACAGTATGTTGTTCCCAGCCGCCACTACTTCTCCAAGAGAGCCGTGCCTTCCCTGCACAACCAAGTATCCGATAAAATCAAGTGTGCACTGCGCAACGCCATCTGTAGCAAGGTCCACCTAACCACAGATACGTGGACCAGTAAGCACGGCCAGGGACGCTATATCTCCCTAACTGCACACTGGGTAAATGTAGTGGCAGCTGGGCCCCAGGCGGAGAGCTGTTTAGCGCACGTCCTTCCGCCGCCAAGGATCGCAGGGCAACATTCTTTGCCTCCTGTTGCCACCTCCACCTTCTCGGCTTCCTCCTTCTCTTCTTCCACCTGCTCATCCAGTCAGCCACACACCTTCACCACCAACTTCAGCACAGCCCGGGGTAAACTTCAGCAGGCCATTCTGAAACTCATATGTTTGGGGGACAGGCCCCACACCGCACAGGAGTTGTGGCGGGGTATAGAACAACAGACCGACGAGTGGTTGCTGCCGGTGAGCCTCAAGCCCGGCCTGGAGGTGTGTGATAATGGGCGAAATCTCGTTGCAGCTCTGGGACTAGCCAATTTGACGCACATCCCTTGCTTGGCGCATGTGCTGAATTTGGTGGTGCAGAAGTTCATTCACAACTACCCCGACATGTCAGAGCTGCTGCATAAAGTGCGGGCCGTCTGTTCGCGCTTCCGGCGTTCACATCCTGCTGCTGCTCGCCTGTCTGCGCTACAGCGTAACTTCGGCCTTCCCGCTCACCGCCTCATATGCGACGTGCCCACCAGGTGGAACTCCACCTTGCACATGCTGGACAGACTGTGCGAGCAGCAGCAGGCCATAGTGGAGTTTCAGCTGCAGCACGCACGGGTCAGTCGCACTGCAGAACAGCACCACTTCACCACCAATGACTGGGCCTCCATGCGAGACCTGTGTGCCCTGTTGCGCTGTTTCGAGTACTCCACCAACATGGCCAGTGCCGATGACGCCGTTATCAGCGTTACAATACCACTTCTATGTCTCCTTGAGAAAACACTTAGGGCGATGATGGAAGAGGAGGTGGCCCAGGAGGAGGAGGAGGAAGAGGGGTCATTTTTAGCACTTTCAGGCCAGTCTCTTCGAAGTGACTCAGAGGGAGGTTTTTTGCAACAGCAGAGGCCAGGTACAAATGTGGCCAGCCAGGGCCCACTACTGGAGGACGAGGAGGACGAGGATGAGGAGGAGGTGGAGGAGGATGAGGATGAAGCATGGTCACAGCGGGGTGGCACCCAACGCAGCTCGGGTCCATCACTGGTGCGTGGCTGGGGGGAAAGGCAGGACAATGACGATACGCCTCCCACAGAGGACAGCTTGTCCTTACCCCTGGGCAGCCTGGCACACATGAGCGACTACATGCTGCAGTGCCTGCGCAACGACAGCAGAGTTGCCCACATTTTAACCTGTGCGGACTACTGGGTTGCCACCCTGCTGGATCCACGCTACAAAGACAATGTGCCCACCTTACTTCCTGCACTGGAGCGTGATAGGAAGATGCGCGAGTACAAGCGCACGTTGGTAGACGCGCTACTGAGAGCATTCCCAAATGTCACAGGGGAACAAGTGGAAGCCAAAGGCCAAGGCAGAGGAGGAGCAAGAGGTCGCCAAGGCAGCTGTGTCACGGCCAGCTCCTCTGAGGGCAGGGTTAGCATGGCAGAGATGTGGAAAACTTTTGTCAACACGCCACAGCTAACTGCACCACCACCTGATACGCAACGTGTTAGCAGGAGGCAACATTTCACTAACATGGTGGAACAGTACGTGTGCACACCCCTCCACGTACTGACTGATGGTTCGGCCCCATTCAACTTCTGGGTCTCTAAATTGTCCACGTGGCCAGAGCTAGCCTTTTATGCCTTGGAGGTGCTGGCCTGCCCGGCGGCCAGCGTTTTGTCTGAACGTGTATTCAGCACGGCAGGGGGCGTCATTACAGACAAACGCAGCCGCCTGTCTACAGCCAATGTGGACAAGCTGACGTTCATAAAAATGAACCAGGCATGGATCCCACAGGACCTATCCGTCCCTTGTCCAGATTAGACATTAACTACCTCCCCTTAACCATATATTATTGGACTCCAGGGCACTTCCTCATTCAATCCTATTTTTATTTTCATTTTACCATTATATTGCGAGGCTACCCAAAGTTGAATGAACCTCTCCTCTGTCTGGGTGCCGGGGCCTAAATATATGCCAATGGACTGTTCCAATGTTGGGTGACGTGAAGCCTGATTCTCTGCTATGACATGCAGACTAATTCTCTGCTGACATGAAGACAGATCCTCTGTTACGGGACCTCTCTCCTCTGCCTGGGTGCTGGGCCTAAATATCTGACAATGGACTGTTGCAGTGGTGGCTGACGTGAAGCCTGATTTTCTGCTATGACATGCAGACTGATTCTCTGCTGACATGAAGCCAGATCCTCTGTTACGGGACCTCTCTCCTCTGCCTGTGTGCTGGGCCTAAATATATGCCAATGGACTGTTGCAGTGGTGGCTGACGTGAAGCCTCATTCTCTGCTATGACATGCAGACTAATTCTCTGCTGACGTGAAGCCAGATTGTCTGTTACGGGACCTCTCCTCTGCCTGGGTGCTGGGCCTAAATTTATGAAAATGGACTGTTGCAGTGGTGGCTGACGTGAAGCCTGATTTTCTGCTATGACATGCAGACTGATTCTCTGCTGACATGAAGCCAGATCCTCTGTTACGGGACCTCTCTCCTCTGCCTGTGTGCTGGGCCTAAATATATGCCAATGGACTGTTGCAGTGGTGGCTGACGTGAAGCCTCATTCTCTGCTATGACATGCAGACTAATTCTCTGCTGACATGAGGCCAGATTGTCTGTTACGGGACCTCTCTCCTCTGCCTGGGTGCTGGGCCTAAATATATGCCAATGGACTGTTACAGTGGTGGCTGACGTGAAGCCTCATTCTCTGCTATGACATGCAGACTAATTCTCTGCTGACATGAAGCCAGATTGTCTGTTACGGGACCTCTCTCCTCTGCCTGTGTGCTGGGCCTAAATATATGCCAATGGACTGTTGCACTGGTGGCTGACGTGAAGCCTGATTCTCTGCTATGATATGAAGACTGATTCTCTGCTGACATGAAGCCAGATTCTCTGTTACGGGACCTCTCTCCTCTGCCTGGGTGCCGGGGCCTAAATATCTGAGAATGGACTGTTCCAGTGGTGGGTGACGGGAAGCCAGATTCTCTGCTATGGGACCTCTCTCCAATTGATTTTGGTTAATTTTTATTTATAAATTTTTTATTTTTATTCATTTCCCTATCCACATTTGTTTGCAGGGGATTTACCTACATGTTGCTGCCTTTTGCAGCCCTCTAGCCCTTTCCTGGGCTGTTTTACAGCCGTTTTAGTGCCGAAAAGTTCGGGTCCCCATTGACTTCAATGGGGTTCAGGTTCGGGACGAAGTTCGGATTGGGTTTGGATCCCGAACCCGAACATTTCCGGGAAGTTCGGCCGAACTTCTCGAACCTGAACATCCAGGTGTTCGCTCAACTCTAGTTGGGACCTGTTGGGAAGGCCAGCGCATTCAAGCTTTAGTTAATTGCCTATTTAAGGCACCGCTTGGGAATAATTTAGGGTTGAATTCACAGGATCTGCAGACATGGGGAACAGGTTATTGTGGTTTCAACACAAGTTGCATTATGCAATGCGTAGATAAGGGCTGAAGGTAATGTTAACTTGGTGGAAATTTGCGGCTACGATTATGGCATTCTGGGTTAGATATGGCTAAACCAGTGAGATTTTTTAGCTGGAATGTCAGAGGGGTAAAAGAGGCTACTAAAATTAAAGCTATTATGGAAAATATGAAAAACTATCAGCCCCTGATATGCTGCTTACAGGAGACTCATCTACTGTTGGATCAGACTCATTCACTTAGCCCTAAGTGGGCAGCTCAAGGCTTCCATGCCACTTACTCCACTTATGCAAGAGGAGTGAGCATACTCTTACACAAGAATATAATATTTGAATGCACAGGGTGGGCCATTTATATGGATACACCTTAATAAAATGGTAATGGTTGGTGATATTAACTTCCTGTTTGTGGCACATTAGTATATGTGAGGGGGAAAACTTTTCAAGATGGGTGGTGACCATGGTGGCCATTTTAAAGTCGGCCATTTTGAATCCAACTTTAGTTTTTTCAATAGGAAGAGGGTAATGTGAAACATCAAACTTATTGGGAATTTCACAAGAAAAACAATGGTGCGCTTGGTTTTAACATAACTTTATTCTTTCATGAGTTATTTACAAGTTTCTCTTTGTTTACAGCCATTGACATGTCGCCGAGGTTAACACGTGCAGAGCGGATAGAAATTGTGTTGATGTTTGGTGAACGCAGTAACCGGGTCATTGCAGCAGATTTCAATGCAAGACAGCTGTAGGGGATTAGCTCTTTTCCAGGGGTTGCAAACACACACTTCTTCACAGACACCAGGATTTAGGGGCCAAACTGTGCTTTATTGTGGCACACGGCATAAAGCAAAAACACACAAAGCCAAAATAAAATACCTTGCCCGTCTGGGCCCTAACTAAACACATAGGTTTCCCTGACTCACCTAAAGCGTAGCACAGTTCACACCCGTGATGAGATGCGGCTTTCCCAGCCCAACCTTCAGCAGCCTCCAGGCTGCTCCCACACCAGTGTCTCTTGGGGAATCGTGGTCTCTCAGCCCTTCTGGCTCAGACCACACAGAGCCACTCCAGCCTTCTGTGTGCAAGTCCCCCAAAGTCCAGGCTATTGCATAGCCTCGTGGCCCCTCAGCCTGGCTTATCTGAGACCACACTGACAGAGCCTCACCAGGCCTCTGTCTGCACACTCTCCAGAGTGAGACACACCCAAGAACAAGTAGCAGGATTAAATAGGATCCCTGGACATGAGCATGCCCTAAGTCCCGGACCGGAGTCTGGGGAAAACACTTCAATGTTCACATTGCTACACAGCCTATGAGTAGAGTTGAGCGAACACCTGGATGTTCGGGTTCGAGAAGTTCGGCCGAACTTCCCGGAAATATTCGGGTTCGGGATCCGAACCCGACCCGAACTTCGTCCCGAACCCGAACCCTATTCACGTCACCCACCACTGTAACAGTCCATTGTCATAAATTTAGGCCCCGGCACCCAGGCAGAGGAGAGAGGTCCCGTAACAGAGAATCTGGCTTCATGTCAGCAGAGAATCAGTCTGCATGTCATAGCAGAGAATCAGGCTTCACGTCAGCCACCACTGTAACAGTCCATTGTCATATATTTAGGCCCAGGCACCCAGGCAGAGGAGAGAGGTCCCATAACAGAGAATCTGGCTTCATGTCAGCAGAGAATCAATCTGCATGTCATAGCAGAGAATCAGGCTTCACGTCACCCACCACTGTAACAGTCCATTGTCATATATTTAGGCCCAGGCACCCAGGCAGAGGAGAGAGGTCCCGTAACAGAGAATCTGGCTTCATGTCAGCAGAGAATCAGTCTGCATGTCATAGCAGAGAATCAGGCTTCACGTCAGCCACCACTGTAACAGTCCATTGTCATATATTTAGGCCCAGGCACCCAGGCAGAGGAGAGAGGTCCCATAACAGAGAATCTGGCTTCATGTCAGCAGAGAATCAGTCTGCATGTCATAGCAGAGAATCAGGCTTCACGTCACCCAACATTGGAACAGTCCATTGTCATATATTTAGGCCCCGGCACCCAGACAGAGGAGAGGTTCATTCAACTTTGGGTTGCCTCGCAATATAATGGTAAAATGAAAATAAAAATAGGATTGAATGAGGAAGTGCCCTGGAGTACAATAATATATGGTTAAGGGGAGGTAGTTAATGTCTAATCTGCACAAGGGATGGACAGGTCCTGTGGGATCCATGCCTGGTTCATTTTTATGAACGTCAGCTTGTCCACATTGGCTGTAGACAGGCGGCTGCGTTTGTCTGTAATGACGCCCCCTGCCGTGCTGAATACACGTTCAGACAAAACGCTGGTCGCCGGGTAGGCCAGCACCTCCAAGGCATAAAAGGCTAGCTCTGGGCACGTGGACAATTTAGAGACCCAGAAGTTGAATGGGGCCGAACCATCAGTCAGTACGTGGAGGGGTGTGCACACGTACTGTTCCACCATGTTAGTGAAATGTTGCCTCCTGCTAACACGTTGCGTATCAGGTGGTGGTGCAGTTAGCTGTGGCGTGTTGACAAAACTTTTCCACATCTCTGCCATGCTAACCCTGCCCTCAGAGGAGCTGGCCGTGACACAGCTGCCTTGGCGACCTCTTGCTCCTCCTCTGCCTTGGCCTTGGGCTTCCACTTGTTCCCCTGTGACATTTGGGAATGCTCTCAGTAGCGCGTCTACCAACGTGCGCTTGTACTCGCGCATCTTCCTATCACGCTCCAGTGCAGGAAGTAAGGTGGGCACATTGTCTTTGTACCGTGGATCCAGCAGGGTGGCAACCCAGTAGTCCGAACACGTTAAAATGTGGGCATTTCTGCTGTCGTTGCGCAGGCACTGCAGCATGTAGTCGCTCATGTGTGCCAGGCTGCTCAGGGGTAAGGACAAGCTGTCCTCTGTGGGAGGCGTATCGTCATCGTCCTGCCTTTCCCCCCAGCCACGCACTAGTGATGGGCCCGAGCTGCGTTGGGTGCCACCCCGCTGTGACCATGCTTCATCCTCATCCTCCTCCACCTCCTCCTCATCCTCGTCCTCCTCATTCTCCAGTAGTGGGCCCTGGCTGGCCACATTTGTACCTGGCCTCTGCTGTTGCAAAAAACCTCCATCTGAGTCACTTCGAAGAGACTGGCCTGAAAGTGCTAAAAATGACCCCTCTTCCTCCTCCTCCTCCTGGGCCACCTCCTCTTCCACCTCCTGTTTTCTCAAGGAGACATAGAAGTGGTATTGTAACGCTGATAACGGCGTCATCGCCACTGGCCATGTTGGTGGAGTACTCGAAACAGCGCAACAGGGCACACAGGTCTTGCATGGAGGCCCAGTCATTGGTGGTGAAGTGGTGCTGTTCCGCAGTGCGACTGACCCGTGCGTGCTGCAGCTGAAACTCCACTATGGCCTGCTGCTGCTCGCACAGTCTGTCCAGCATGTGCAAGGTGGAGTTCCACCTGGTGGGCACGTCGCATATGAGGCGGTGAGCGGGAAGGCCGAAGTTACGCTGTAGCGCAGACAGGCGAGCAGCGGCAGGATGTGAACACCGGAAGCGCGAACAGACGGCCCGCACTTTATGCAGCAGCTCTGACATGTCGGGGTAGTTGCGAATGAACTTCTGCACCACCAAATTCAGCACATGCGCCAAGCAAGGGATGTGCGTCAAACCGGCTAGTCGCAGAGCTGCAACGAGATTTCGCCCATTATCGCACACCACCAGGCCAGGCTTGAGGCTCACCGGCAGCAACCACCCGTCGGTCTGTTGTTCTATACCCCGCCACAACTCCTGTGCGGTGTGGGGCATGTCCCCCAAACATATGAGTTTCAGAATGGCCTGCTGACGTTTACCCCGGGCTGTGCTGAAGTTGGTGGTGAAGGTGTGTGGCTAACTGGATGAGCAGGTGGAAGAAGAGGAGGAGGAAGCTGAGTAGGAGGAGGTGGCAACAGGAGGCAAAGAATGTTGCCCTGCGATCCTTGGCAGCGGAAGGACGTGCGCCAAACAGCTCTCCACCTGGGGCCCAGCCGCCACTACATTTACCCAGTGTGCAGTTAGGGAGATATAGCGTCCCTGGCCGTGCTTACTGGTCCACATATCTGTGGTTAGGTGGACCTTGCTACAGATGGCGTTGCGCAGTGCACACTTGATTTTATCGGATACTTGGTTGTGCAGGGAAGGCACGGCTCTCTTGGAGAAGTAGTGCCGGCAGGGAACAACATACTGTGGGACAGCAAGCGACATGAGCTGTTTGAAGCTGTCTGTGTCCACCAGCCTAAATGACAGCATTTCATAGGCCAGTAGTTTAGAAATGCTGGCATTCAGGGCCAGGGATCGAGGGTGGCTAGGTGGGAATTTACGCTTTCTCTCAAATGTTTGTGAGATGGAGAGCTGAACGCTGCCGTGTGACATGGTTGAGATGCTTGGTGACGGAGGTGGTGGTGTTGGTGGTACATCCCCTGTTTGCTGGGTGGCAGGTGCCAACGTTCCTCCAGAGGCGGAGGAAGAGGCCGAGGCGGCAGAAGAGGCCGAGGCAGCAGCAGCAGAAGAGGTAGCAGGGGGAACCTGAGTGACTTCCTTGTTTTTAAGGTGTTTACTCCACTGCAGTTCATGCTTTGCATGCAGGTGCCTGGTCATGCAGGTTGTGCTAAGGTTCAGAACGTTAATGCCTCGCTTCAGGCTCTGATGGCACAGCGTGTGTCGTCAGCACATTGTTTGAAGAAGAGCCATGCCAGGGAACTCCTTGAAGCTGCCTTTGGGGTGCTCGGTCCCAGATGGCGGCGGTCAGTAGCAGGCGGAGTCTCTTGGCGACGGGTGTTCTGCTTTTGCCCACTGCTCCCTCTTTTTCTACGCTGTTGGCTCGGTCTCACCACTGCCTCTTCCTCCGAACTGTGAAAGTCAGTGGCACGACCTTCATTCCATGTGGGGTCTAGGACCTCATCGTCCCCTGCATCGTCTTCCACCCAGTCTTGATCCCTGACCTCCTGTTCAGTCTGCACACTGCAGAAAGACGCAGCAGTTGGCACCTGTGTTTTGTCATCATCAGAGACGTGCTGAGGTGGTATTCCCATGTCCTCATCATCAGGAAACATAAGTGGTTGTGCGTCAGTGCTGGGGAAGGGCTAGGTGGATGCCCTTGGGAAACCCTGCCAGTGGAGTCTTCAAACAGCATAAGAGACTGCTGCATAACTTGAGGCTCAGACAGTTTCCCTGGTATGCATGGGGGTGATGTGACAGACTGATGGGCTTGGTTTTCAGGCGCCATCTGTGCGCTTTCTGCAGAAGACTGGGTGGGAGATAATGTGAACGTGCTGGATCCACTGTCCGCCACCCAATTATGGCGGCTACTGGGACCTGAGGTAGTTGGTACACTAGGACGTGTGGCTGTGGCAGAACGGCCACGTCCTCTCCCAGCACCAGAGGGTCCACTAACACCACCACGACCATGTCCGCGTCCCTTACTAGATGTTTTCCTCATTGTTACAGTTCACCACAATAAGAAAAATATTATTTGGCCCAATGTATTGAATTCAAATTCAGGCCTTTTTTTACAGACACCTAACACTATCTGGCTATCGATTTAGGTACCGTATTACACTAATACAGGCACAGCAGTAACCACAGATTTAGCTGAATATAAATTTGAGGCCTTGTATTTAGGCGCTGGGTGAAAGATATACCTTTACTGACAGAATTAGACTTGGAAATGCACAGTAGCGTGTGTGTGAAGTTATTGAGAATGACCCTATGTGCACCTTGAATCTTATATACCCTTTTAGGGATAGATTTAAAGTAGGTCTGTTACAGCAGAAACCACTAAATTAGGAAATTGCTAAATTGGGAATTGTATTTCAACCCAGAACAAAAACTGTGCTTTGACGGACACTAAATAACTTGACCAGCCACAGCAATAACCACAGATTTAGATGGATGTAAATTTGAGGCCTAGTATTTAGGCGCTGGGTGAAAGGTATACGTTTACTGACAGAATTAGACTTGGAAATGCACAGTAGCGTGTGTGTGAAGTTATTGAGAATGACCCTATGTGCACCTTGAATCTTATATACCCTTTTAGGGATAGATTTAAAGTAGGTCTGATACAGCAGAAACCACTAAATTAGGAAATTGCTAAATTGGGAATTGTATTTCAACCCAGAACAAAAACTGTGCTTTGACGGACACTAAATAACTTGACCAGCCACAGCAATAACCACAGATTTAGCTGACTATAAATTTGAGGCCTATTATTTAGGCGCTGGGTGACAGGTATACGTTTACGGACAGAATTAGACTGGTATATGTACAGTAGCGTGTGTGTGAAGTTATTGAGAATGACCCTATCAGCACCTTGAATCTAATATACCCTTTTAGGGATAAATTTAAAGTAGGCCTGATACAGCAGAAACCACTAATTTAGAGAATTGCTAAATTGGGAATTGTATTTCAACCCAGAACAAAAACTGTGCTTTGACGTACACTAAATAACTTGCCCAGCCACAGCAATAACCACAGATTTAGCTGACTATAAATTTGAGGCCTATTATTTAGGTGCTGGGTGACAGGTATAGGTTTACAGACAGAATTAGACTGGGATATGGCCAAAAAATAACCACACTATTGATGGTTAAATGCACTTGGTGTGACAGCTTGACCAACCACACTATTGAGGGTTAAATGCACTTGGTGACAGGCTCAGCTTGCCCCTGATGTAGTATATGGCCAAAAAATAACCACACTATTGATGGTTAAATGCACTTGGTGTGACAGCTTGACCCTGATGTAGGATTTAGCCAAAAAACAACCACACTATTGAGGGTTAAATGCACTTGGTGACAGCTTGCCCCTGATGTAGTATATGGTCAAAAAATAACCACACTATTGATGGTTAAATGCACTTGGTGTGACAGCTTGACCCTGATGTAGGATTTAGCCAAAAACAACCACACTATTGAGGGTTAAATGCACTTGGTGGCAGCTTGTGCTGGCGCACCACAAGACACAAAATGGCCGCCGATCACCCCAGAAAAAAGTGAATGAAAAACGCTCTGGGCAGCCTAAAAACAGTGAGCAGTTGAATAGCAGCAGTTCAACGATCCACAGCTGCAGATCGATCACTGAATGAAGTCTTTTGGATGAGTTAATCACTGCCTAATCTCGCCCTAACGTCGCAGCTGCATCCTCTCCCTACACTGATCAGAGCAGAGTGACGTGCGGCGCTACGTGACTCCAGCTTAAATAGAGGCTGGGTCACATGCTGCACTGGCCAATCACAGCCATGTTAATAGTAGGCATGGCTGTAACGGCCTCTTGGGGCAAGTAGTATGACGCTTGTTGATTGGCTGCTTTGCAGCCTTTCAAAAAGCGCCAAGAAAGCGACGAACACCGAACCCGAACCCGGACTTTTACGAAGTTCGCTCATCTCTACCTACGAGACCACCCATCTCCCATGCTACAGTTAGCAAACTGCTTGCTAAGTTTCATGAAACTGGTTCAGTGTTGCATTTGCCAAAATGTGGACGCATGAAATCTGTCACTAATGAAGAAACATCAGTGGCTGCCTTAGCTTCATTCAGCAGGAGCCCACAGCGTAGCACTCGCCGCATGTCACTGGAGAGTGGCATTAGTCGAACATCCCTTCGGCGGATATTAGCTACTCACAAATGGCACCCTTACAAACTCCAGCTACTGCAGCATCTCAACGAGGATGACCCAGATCGGCGCACTGAATTTGCATAATAGGCAAAACTAAAATTGGAACAGGACCCTCAGTTTACACAGAAGATTTTGTTCAGTGATGAGGCAAACTTTTATGTGAATTGTGAAGTTAACAAACAAAACCACCGCTATTGGTCTGACACTAACCCACATTGGATAGATCCCTCCAAGACTGTTGGAACCAAAAAAATTTATGGTATGGTGTGGTATATGGGGTACAAAGATAGTGGGGTCATTCTTCATCAATGGAAACCTCAAGGCCACTGGATATGCGAAATTGCTACATGATGATGTGTTTCCCTCTTTATGCACTGAAGCTGGCATGTTCCCTGAGTTTTTTCCAGCAAGATGGTGCACCACCACATTATGGGTGTCAGCTCCGAGCATTCCTAGATGAACAGTTTCCTGGAAAGTGGATTGGTCGTCGTGGGCCAGTTGAATGGCCCCCAAGGTCTCCCGATCTGACCCCCTTAAACTTTTATCTTTGGGGTCATCTGAAGGCAATTGTCTATGCTGTGAAGATACGAGATGTGCAGCACCTGAAACTACGGATACTGGAAGCCTGTGCTAGCATTTCTCCTGCGGTGTTGCTATCAGTGTGTGAAGAGTGGGAGAAGAGGGTTGCATTGACAATCCAACACAATGGGCAGCACATTGAACACATTTTATAAGTGGTCAGAAACTTGTAAATAACTCATGAAAGAATAAAGTTATGTTAAAACTAAGCACACCATTGTTTTTCTTGTGAAATTCCCAATAAGTTTGATGTGTCACATGACCCTCTTCCTATTGAAAAAACAAAAGTTGGATTAAAAATGGCCGCCATGGTCACCACCCATCTTGAAAAGTTTCCCCCCCTCACATATACTAATGTGCCACAAGCAGGAAGTTAATATCACCAACCATTCCCATTTTATTAAGGTGTTTCCATATAAATGACCCTCCCTGTATATCTAACAAGATAGATTAAGAAGGGTGTTATGTTTCTCTATATGGCACACTCTTCAATATCTCATGTGCCATAGTTGGGATCTACATACCTCCATCGTATTCTCCGCTAGTTATCAGGAGAGCGTTATCATTCCTTGCAGACCTACCTACTGTTCCGACATAATTATTAGGAGACTTTAATAATGTGATTTGTCCGGTCTTGGACAGAATGGGGACGTCTGTCCAACCAATATCTGGTGAGATTACTCCGTTTGGGAGACTTTTATCTGAAGCCTCCTTGTTAGATTTCTGGAGATTGAAGAACCCACAAACAAAACAATACTTCTGTTATTCCAGTACCTATGGTTCATTATCCGGAATAGACCTTTTTCTGGGTAATGTTGGAATGGGCCACCTTATTCAAGAGATACAATATTTACCCAGGAGATTATCCGATCATTCCCCAGTGCTAGCTTCAGCTAACTTCCTTCCCATGATGGTGAGAAGAGGCGAGATGTGGAAATGTAATCCACACTGGCTCTCTGTTTTAGCAGATTTGTCGGGTATAGGAGAAAAGTTGAAGGAATTCTTCACATATAATTTACCCTCTGCATCCCGTTTGGGGGTATGGGATGCCATGAAGGCCTTTTTAAGAGGGATACTTATAGCAGAAGGGAATAAAAAAAGGAATGAAACCAGGGCGACAGTACAAAAACTGATGCTAGGGGTGGAAGTAAAAGAGGCAAAATATGTAGAGAAACCATCTTTAGCTCATGAAGAACAATGACAAAAAGCGCAGCAAGCGCTAAATGATCGCTTGATTCTAAATGGGAATAATAAACGTCTCTTTCAAAAGCAATCGTATTATGAGGAGGGGGAGAAAACAGGTAGATTATTGGCATTAATATCTAATGCCGAACAACCTTCGGCATACATAGCCACTCTCCGTAACTCTACTAGAGACTTCTACACACCGCCAGAACAGATATTGGAGATCATGCAAATGTTCTACTCCTCCTTATATGAATCTAAAGCAAACGCTGATGACACAGAGATTGCAGGGTTTCTTGACCCGTTGCAACTCCCTACCTTAACTGAGGAACAGAGAAAATTCTTAGACGCCTCTATAACTGTAAAAGAAATGGAAGCTGCTTTGGAAGATATGTCAAACAACAAGGCCCCGGGTGGAGATTGGTTACCGGTTGAAATGTACAGGACCTTTGCCTCAATACCATTACCTCAATTATTAGAAGTCTACAAAGAAACCCAAGTTCAAAGCAAATTCCCCATGTCTATAAATAAAGCAATAATAGTAGTTATTCCAAAACCGGGTAAAGACATTCTAGCGGCAGATTCCTATAGGCCTATTTCCTTACTCCAGGTAGATGTAAAAAGTTTAGCAAAAGTAATGGCGAAACAGTGGAATTCGGTGATAACAAGCAGGATTTATGCCTAACATGTCAACAGCGGTGAATATAAGGAGATTATTTCTGAATATTCAGGTGAGCCAGGTCCACGCCTTGAATACGGTGGTCGCATCTCTTGATGCGGCCAAAGCATTTGACAGCGTGGAATGGTGATACCTATGGATTGTGCTCAAGAAAATTGGGTTTGGACCAGAATTCATTAAGTGGATACAATTATCATATAATTGCCCCACGGCTAGACTTAGTGTAAATGGGAGACTCTCAAATTCCTTTAAGCTACACAGAGGAACTAGGCAAGGTTTCCCCTTATCTCCTCTATTGTTTGCAATGGCAAAAGAGCCCCTGGAAGAGGCACTTAGGAAAGCAGATACAGTGAAAGGGTTCCGATATGGACCCTTATCGTAAAAAGTAGCATTATATGCTGATGATTTATTGTTGTTTTTAGATGAATGGGATTCCTCTCTTCCAGAAGCCATGGCCATTATAAATGGCTTTGGCAGGCTGTCTGGCTTAATCATTAATTGGTCGAAGTCAGTGCTGATGCTAATGTCTAAAAGTAAAAGGGATGTTTCTGCACAAGCAGCCGGTTTACAGATTTTTATTCCCTTAAAATTTTTGGGAATTCAGATATCGACTAATGACCAGGACTATGAAGAGCTGAATTTGGTTCCTCTGTTACACAAATTTAGACAGAAGGTCCAGACTTGGACTCATCTACCCCTCACTATAATTGGCCGTACTAATTTACTTAAAATGGTTCTAATGCCTCAACTCTTATACATGGTACATAATGCTCCAATTTGTATACCTCTCCAAGTTTTCTTTACTGTAAATGCAATTTTTAGGGATCTTATCTGGAAGAGGGGAATTCCACGTATAAAGCTTACTACTTTATGCAGACCAAAAACTCAAGGAGGATTGAATGTCCCAGACCCATGGATATACTATTTAGCAGCCCAACTGCAGCATATTAGGGGCTGGGGAGATGACGATGGCCTCAATACAACTGGGCGGATTGTGAGACAAATGATTACTGGTAAAAGCCTAATGTCAGCTATAGAGGATGGTACATTTTATAAAAAAGGGGACAAATTTAGATTGTTACGCATTATGCACAGAGTGTGGTGGAAGGCTAGAACTGTTACAGGACTCACCAGTTATACCAAGTTCACTCTGATATGGCCCAATCATATGTTTGGAGAGTTGAATAAAGTAGCAAATTGACAAAATGCTCAGATTTGGGAGAAAAATGGACTTAATCGTATTCACCAATTATTTGATAATGGTACCCTTTAGGAATACGCTCAGCTACAATAAGAGTTTAAACTGCCAAAAACCCATTTTTACCTGTTTTTACAGCTCAGTCATGCCATACAGTCACAGGAACAGCAGGGGGCGATAGTGCCTGCTACAAAACATTCCATTACAGACCTAACTAATTCACAGGGGGATACCAATGGAGTTATTTCTCTTCATTATAAGAGTCTTATGGAGATACAATTTAAAAAACACTCCTTACAGCTACACGAAAAGTGGCAGAAAGGCATAGCTGACCTAACTGTGGAACAATGGGATAGAGTGTTAGAAGATTTCACGGAAGTGGCAGTGAGTGAGGCCCATAGAGTCTCCCAACTATATCTGCTCCACAGGGTATATAGAACTCCAGTAGTATTGAAAAAAATGGGATATCGGGAGGATGATGATTGCCCAACATGTAGAACACCTAATTCTGATCTGATTCACCTTGTGTGGAACTGCCCGAGACTAAGACGCTACTGGAACGATGTTATAGACCTTTTACATAACATATTTTGTGTAAAGATAAATAAGTCAGCCTTAGTATATATACTAGGATATGTAAAAACGCTGCAAGTGATTCCAGAAAAAAGATTAGCTATTATGCGTATATTGTACCAAACAAGAAAACTGATTGCATTCTACTGGATTTATCAAAACCCCCCAAACATTCAGAAATTGGTAGAGAAGGTTCATACATTGATACAATTAGAAAGCTATGTGTATCAGAAAATAAATAATTAGAATTTTTTTTAGAAAATATGGAACTCATGGTTGAACCATTATAATACCACAATCTAGTCTGTAGAGGTGATGGTAAGGGTAGTTTTAAGTGACAGAAGAAGACAGTCCTAGATTTCTAGTAGCTAATATACTGCCGGAGTATGATATGTTAATTTATGTTATTTTATGTTATAACCTTGAGAAGTAAATTAAGGGACGGTTGTTCCTTGGTTGGTGTGTACTCTAAGGTGACTTTAAATAACAAACAGGGTCCTTATTTACAGTCTTCTGACTTCACACCGGTGGGGAGGGGGGTGGAGTATGGGAGGGGAGGGGGGTGGAGTATGGGAGGGGAAGGGTTGGGAGTTTGATTTACTTGTTTCTTCACAAAATGTCAATGAAAAAATTATCTGATTTAAAAAAAAAAAATCTTTGACTGCCTTCCTCTGCTCATACAGGCAGTGGAGTTTCAACGGGTGGAAACTTTGCATATCAGGTGGTGTTGGGTAAGAGCATTTTGCCTTTGCAGCTCAAGGAGTGTGTTTTGCACTTGAAGAATAGTAGAAGTACATGCACAGTTCCCTGGACATTTTTAACAGTTTCAGTGGAAAACTGGAGGAACCATGTGACAACTAAATTGAAGACGTGCGTCATGCTGTCACAACCAGACAGCTGAGAAGCTCTGACAGAGGCTTTTCAGAACCTCCCCCTTGAGTTTCTGTGTTGTGGTATTCAGCTCCTCCTCTCATTAGCGTCTCTCAGCTGTCATGTGTTGGACTAATTGCTTCCCTTTAAATTCTTCCCCAGAAGGCTTTTCTGGGCGGCTTATATTTCTTCCTGGAGTATGTGTGCATGCCCATCTGGTTCTCCTCTCCTCTACAAAGTTAAGTGTTAACTGTTATCTGTTATTTTCTGTTTGTTGGATCCCAGGTGACCCTGACTCCCTCCGTGTCTGGTGTAGGGAGCCGGTGGTCGTGTCCCCTCACTATTGTAGGGTGCTCAGGGCTTATATAGTCAAGGTACGTGGATATGCATACCTCCACCATTCGGATCTATGCATAGGCTGAGCAGCCAGGGAAAGTGCCAGGTCTTCTACAGGGGTCTCCCTTTTGTTCCTTAGCTTTTGGATCCAGCGAGTCATTTATGCATGTTGTTTTGCATTGTTTCCTGTACACATTCCGTGACACATGCAGAGCGCATGGGTCAGCCCTCCCACACACAGTGCAGACAAAATGTTCTTGCCATTGTCATTAACCATGGTTTCTATCTCCAGTTGGCGAACAGACAGCCAGTGTTCGATTTTTTTATTGATGACGCTTAGCAGTTCCTCCCCAGTGTGGCTTTGTTCGCCCAGGCTGACCAGGTGCAGAACCAGGTGAAAATGCCTAACTTTGCATAGGTGATATGTTGGAGGATAACTGTGAACTGTGCCTAGAGGGGAGGACAAGATGGAGAATGAGGAAGCAGAGGACACTGGTTCATAAATCACAGTATTACAACGTGGAGGTGGCATCGCCATCAATGATGCTGGTGAGATTGGCCTGGAACCACACTTACCCAGTGGGCTGTGAGCGACATATATTGTCCTTGACCATAGTTGTAACTCCATAAGTCAGCACTGGCATGAACTCCGGACACTGAGAGGCCCAAGGTCTGGACCACCTTCTGCTCAACGTATGTGTACAGGACTAATACAGCTTTTTAAAAAAAAGTTATGTCAGCTTGGGACTCTCTATCTTGGATAGATACAAGCCAGCAATTCTCTAAAATGTGCAGAGGCAACTATATGGAAAGGTAGGGACTGTAGTACCAGCAATTCGGCCAGGTGCACATTCAGCTTCTGCGCTGATGGATGAGTGCACGCATACTGTTGTCTTTTAGCAAATCACCTCAGTGATTGATTGCTGTCTAAACAAGTGACGAGGAGTACGAGGAGCATCAGGAGCTATAAACAATGTTGAAGTTGATGGGAAGGAATGACAGCTTCCTTCTGCTGATGTTGGTGAGCCCTGACTGCTGGAAATGGGGTGCCGGCAGTTGCTGCATCAGGCTGTAAGACTAAATGAGTGGCACAATTTTCCCCCACCACTTTATGTTCATGCTGTCTCACAGTCACGCGTCCACCCTGCTGTCTCACAGGTACACTGCCAACCTGCTGTCTCACAGGCACGCTTCCACCCTGCTGTCCCAGAGCTGGCGGCGTACCTTACTTGGATAGCCCAAGGAGCAGCCAAAAAAAGAGGCAGGTCCAAGACAGGTAAGGGCACAGAGGCAGTTTCTGGGCAATGCCAACTAAGCGTGGTGTCAGAGGAACCCATCGATTCCTGGCTGTGTGTATCTGTTGACACCTGGGATGATGTTGAAGAGCGAGTCAACCATTCCAGTACAGCTGGATTGTTGGTCAAAACCTGACCAAAGGATGACAGTGGCAACTCTGACCTGTTGCTGCAGCTGCTTCTTCCACCACCCCTTCTTCTGCTGCTACTTGTGCCAGCTATAGCTACATTTTTGCTACTGCCCATTTATTTGGAGGGCCCAAATTGTCTGTCTGTTGGCCATAGTGTAAAGTAACTGAATCAGTAATGTAACAGATTAAGTATGAATGGCACAGCAGGTGAACAATATAAACGCAGCAAAATATTAGACTGCCTGTTGAGACTAAGTCTGATGCACAGTAAGTGTATTTGTAACAAAACAGAGTAAGTATGAATTGCACATCAGGTGAACAAGATGCACAGGGTGATTACACTCAGCCTGCACAGTCCCTGCAGTCTCCCTATGCTCTCCCTTCAGTCTTAAAAAACTCCCCCTATGATCTCCCTGTACTCTTCTTCTCCAATATTCTTTTTTTAACAACACTTTTCTGCAACACTGTCCCTAGTGCATGAGTGCCTGTCACATCTCTCCCTAAGCTCAGCTCACAGTGAGGCTTTTGTATAGGGCTGTGACATCACAGGGGATGGCTATCTGTTGATTGGCTAACTGCACGGCATTAAGGGTCATGTCTTGTTTCTGAGCTTCTTACTTTCACTTTGTCACATGTCCAGCAGTTATTTTAGAAAAAATTTGATTCATTACCTCCCGTTATGTCCTCCGGTATGTTCGGGGACTTGGTTATAGTAGGCGGAGACTTAGGGGACTTGGTTATAGTAGGCGGAGTCTGCCCTTGTTCTGCTGGTCGTCTCCTTCTCCTAGGCTGTAGCACTGGAGGTTTTTTCTCCCAGGCTGTGAGCTCTGCGATGTGATTGGCCAGCGCTACAGCCTAGGAGAAGGATACGCCCAGCAGAACAAGGGCAGACTCCGCCTACTATAATCAAGTCCCTGAACATACCGGAGGGCATAGCAGGAGAACTGAGCAGCGCCCAGGGATAATAATAAGTGCAGTGAGATCCCTGGGCTCTGCTGTATATGTCATGATACTTAGTTCACAATGTTTGGACCGATGAAAGGTCCTCTTTAAAATATTAAAAAGGGAAAAAACCCTAGTTTAAGATATGACCTAACAGTATGACTTTACCGTAGGTTTCTCTGGAGTTCTAGAAATTTTAGGAAATCCCTGAGGACACAAAACTATGTTTATCAGCTTGGTAGCCACAGGTAGGGGGCAAGAGAGCTTCATATGGCTTCCAAGCTACTGGATGGGGAAGACTGCCTTAAAGAGGACCTTTCACTTGTATAAGCTATGTGAACTGAGTATGCTGCCATATAGAGCGGCGCCAGGGGATCTCACTGCACTTACTAATATCCCCGGGCGCCGCCCCGTTCTCCCGTTATAGGCTCCGGTACCTTTGCTTCTTAAGTTATAGTAGGCGGGTCTTCCCTTGTCCTGTGGGCGTCTCCTTCTCCTAGGCTGCAGCGCTGGCCAATCGCAGCGCACAGCTCACAGCCTGGGAGAAAAAAACCTCCCAGGCTGTGAGCTGTGCGCTGCGATTGGCCAGCGCTGCAGCCTAGGAGAAGGAGACGCCCACAGGACAAGGGAAGACCCGCCTACTATAACTTAAGGAGCAAAGGTACCGGAGCCTATAACGGGAGAACGGAGCGGCGCCCGGGGATAATAGTAAGTGCAGTGAGATCCCCGGGCACCGCTCTATATGGCAGCATACTCAGTTCACATAGCTTATACAAGTGAAAGGTCCTCTTTAAATGCATGGTAAGTTGGTTTCTGCACAAATTCTCAGGAGAAGTTGGCATCAATGTATATATGTATAGACCAATATGTAGACCTCAATCATATAGCATGCATCACTATGACACCACCTTCCCAAATTTGCCCGTCACTCACGTATCTCACTGTGCCACAGTTTACTCTATCTTTAGGACAAAACTCGTCATTCTTCGCTTGTATAGTGACATTTTGGTTATAGTTAAAAAAAGCCATTGCTGTGACAGTGCTTCCCCTATGTAACTGTTAAAAGAGGAAACCATCAGCACAGAGTGTGATTGGCAGAGTTATGAAACTTGCACGGAAATAGATAGTCAGTGACCAACATTTGTTCTGTCACATCCTCTGAAACTGTCATTTCACTAATTCTCAGGAGGAGGAAAAGATGGAGAGAGAGCCACAGAAAATTCGAGAGGGTTACCTTGTAAAGAAGGTAAGTTACAATGTAAAAAGTCTCAAGATGTCTTAAGCACTAGTGATGTATGTTACTTACAGAGCTGTGTATTCTTACTCAGACCGGTCAGAGTCAGCCTGGTGGCAGACTAATCTTATATTGTGCATGCAGTGTTGTACACACATGGCTGTATCATACTCCATAAATGAGGAATCGTGGGATGCAATCCGGTCCCTCACATAAAACATTTAGCTCATGCACAGAGCCATAAGACAACCAATGATGTGAGAAAATATTTATTTTTGGTAGGGTCAAAATTCTGCTGGTCATATGTAAAGAATATATGGCTTTTGCCTTTAAATAGGTCATAGGTAAAGAATATATGGCTTTTTCCCTTTAAATGTTTTTCTATAGGCTGAAAGTGAAATTCAATACACAAAATTTGGTGAATGGGCGTGAATTCTTCAGTTCTGCATTTGGAGCCTGACGGCCTCACCTCTTCCTTGTACTGTCAAACGTTCAGATTTCTTGATGCAGTTTTGGAAGCCAAACCCAGGAGTGAACTCAAAAAAGAGTGGAAGTTGTATCTGCCCTGTATACTTTCTCTCCTTTTATGATCCACTCCTGATTTGGCTTCTGAAACTGCATCAAGAAACCTAAATGTGTGGTCGTACCCTTAATGTATGACTGTCTGTATGATAAGCTGTGAGGAGGTTGCGGCACTTTCCCCAAACAGCTGTGACCCCCGCCAATCTAATATTGATGACTTATCTGTATGATCACTACTACACTGGTGCTGACACAATGAGGAACTTTCACAATTGTCACAGAATTTGTTCACTTTTCCATTCTTAGAATTGGAATTTTGAAAGTGTTTAAAAACAAACAAAAAAAAAAATATTTCCCTGGTCTTATTTCCTTTAAAAACAGTTTAAATGTCTTCATGTAGCAGAATTATATTGTGTGTCTAATTCTTAATTCTTTAAATGTGTATTTATTGTTTATTTTTATGCAACAAGGGTAATAGAGAAATAAAGCAATTTATAAACACTTGACCATAGTCACCTAATAATTCAGGTTGACAAAAGACACATGTCCAACCTCTCTGAAATCTAGCTACATGCCCCTGGGAGATAGGAAATTTCAATATGATCCCCCACTTTAAAAATGAATACTCTCAATACCATTAGTCAGTAGATAAACTTGATGTTTTTATTGTCATTTTTTCCATTATTAATTCACTGTGTAATAGGACATTACAAAGTCTAAAGCGGATCTGTCAGGTTAATATGCTGTCCTATGGAAGGGCTTATAGCTACAAGTCCGTACTACTAGTAGCTATAACAGCACTAAAAACATTACTAAACAACACTAAAAACAGAAGCCTATAAATTATGGTCCCGGATTTGTAACTGTAATATGCTGCCCTTACATAGTGCATTAACATGTCTGAGATGGAGCACCAATCTAAGGCTGCTTTCACACTTGCGTTGTCGTTTTCCGGTATTGAGATCTGGCAGAGGATCTCAATACCGGAAAAAAAATGTTTATGTTTAGTCCTTGCATTCTGAATGGAAAGAGATCCATTTAGGATGCATCAGGATGTCAGTAGCGCTCCGTTTTTTCGACCGGACACAAAACCGCTGCAAGCTGCGGTTTTGTGTTTCGTCATAAAAACAGAAAAAAACTGATCCGTCCCTGAAAACAATGTAAGTCAATGGTGACAGATCCATTTTTTTTAGAATCCGTTTTTTCCCCGTTTTGATTTCATACAACTGCATCCTAACGGAATGGATGCATCCTGATGTGCAAAATCAAAACGGATCTGTTTAAGTCCGGGATTGAGATCCTCTGCCGGATCTTAATACCAGAATTAAAGTATGAAAGTAGCCTAATTTATAGTGTAATTGCCCACCTTTAAAACAAATCCAGCTCTTCCAGTGATTCCTATAACTGCACTTTGATTTGTAGAGAGACAACATTATATTTGGATCTCATTTTTATATCTTTCTTTTTATGCACCCTAGCTTTTGCAGCTACCGCTTGACATTGTGTGCTTCTTCGGTTATACTGAAGTCCTTCTCTTGCTTTATTATACACACTTGTATTTTACTTGATGTATACTAAATCATACTGTGAACTCTCATACTACTGGAAATCTGCTTCACTGGTTAGCAATAGACATTTAGTTTACAGTCGTCTGAGAAAACATGTGAAAAAATGCAATGTGAAATATTTTCCATAATAAAAATAATTTTCTGTGATTTGATGGACTTCTAAAAAGCACTAAAACCACTTTGCCCCAGGAAAGGTTTAAAAATATTTCAATAGTTCTGACATTTTGGGATGCGGCGATACCTAATATGTTTATTTTTTATTGTTTATATATTTTTATATGTAAAATGACTTAATTAATATGCCACATATTGACTAAATAATACTGCCATACTATGACTGAACAATACCTTTACACTGTAACTATAATGCCGTATACTGGCTGCATAATACTGTCATACAATGACTGAATAATGCTACTATACAGAAACCATATAAAGCTGCCATACTATATAATACCTCCATAGTGTTTATAATGCAATACTGTGAGCAAATAATACCGCCATATTATGACCGAATGAGGGAAAATTCCGGAACACTTGCCGGAATGCCAGATCCAGCGTTTTTCCCATTGACATGCATTAATGCCGAATCCGGCCCCGGCAAAACCGATCAGGCATTGCGGTTTGCGCATGCTCAGACTGCAATAAATGTGAAAAAAATGAATGCCGGATCCGTTTTTGCGGATGAAACAGGAGAGACGGATCCGGCATTTCAATGCATTTGTCATACGGATCAGAATCCTCTGCCGCAAGTGTGAAAGTACCCTAATACTGCCATACAGTGACTAAATAATACTGCTCTGCTGTGACTGAATAATATTTCAATGCATTGATTATATAATAGTGTCATACTAAGAGATCATGTGTCACAAATTGTAAACAAAAAATAAATAAAGACAAAATAAATAATTAACAAAAAAAAGGCCACCACACATTGCCCCCTCATCCAACACGCCTCCTATATCCAGATAACCGTTATGGAAAAGGGAAATAATTAAAAAAGGGATGTCGCACTTTGTGCTAGTAAAAAATGAAACAAAAAAAAAAC